>NC_070646.1:2244012-2315513 GCF_947347685.1 Pleuronectes platessa
ACTGATGGACTGACTAAATTAATAAACAAGCTGAACAGAACTGGGCCCAGTATCGATCCTTGTGGGACACCAACATCCCAGTTAAGATGATATACACCTTGTCTTCTGAGTGCTGGATAAGAATTCATCCATTTAACGGCATCAGTAGAAAAGTTTAAAAGGAACAATTCACGATTCAAAAGTTTTAAACTTGCACATTTGAATGGAAACTTGTCTTTTGACTTCTTAGGTGGCCGCCCTGCTGGCAGACCCGCCTCCGCCTGCTGAACCTTACACCTCGGCCGCCAACCTGCTTTTCTTCACAGCATTGTCCCGCTGTCATAGCTCACACACGACCTCTGACCTCCCCAGGCAAACCACAGGAATTCAAATTACATCGGCAAGTTTCCGTCTCTCCTCTCCTCTCCTTGAAAAGCTCTCACACCCTCTTCCCTCTCCTCTCTGCCAGTCAGCCGTTCATAAACACTCCTCCCACTCAGACCGAGACAAATCACGCCACATGTAAACAGGAAAGTCGGTGAATGGACTTGACCTCCTGCCGTTTCTACATTTCAACCCGCATGCAGTCCCGAGCCGCCGGCCCACGAGGAGCCCTGTGATGTTTCTAGTGTTATTCCTGTGTTTGATCCCCATTTGTCTTGACTTTTATTTTATTTTTTTATTTTTTTCTGTGTGATTCTCGCCCCTGCCGCCTGAGCAAAGGGCGAGGAGCATGTGAGAAGAACTGTCGGAGAGCCTAATCGCTTCTGACAGAGGAATATCTGTCACAGGGGAATAACGGCTCTGTGGTCAGATTCCCAGCGAGAGGAAAGTTCTCGGTGTTGGATGGAAGGAGTTGCACGGGGAGCTTTGGAGTTTTCCAACAAAGATGCTGACTTCGAGGATACACATGCTGCACAGTTTGACTCACAGTCACAATCCTAATCAGAATTTCCACACTTATGCTGAAGACACAGAAATAACAGATTCTCAGACTTGACTCGAGGAAAAAACAAAATGGCATTACTGAGTTTCTAAACAATCTTATCGTGTGATTGTTTTCCAGGCGGATCCCCTTCATGCTTCTCATGAACCTGAGGTAATCTTCACCACGAAGGGTGTGTTCAGTTAAATCCTCGCTGTATTCACAAGATATGATCTTTTGACGGCTTGTTTGCTTATTTAAATTTTCCTGCGATTAGTCATATTTCTGCGGTGGCAAGGAAACGGATTATTATTAGTATTTGGGCCAAATATTTAATGTTCCCATTATTTCAACGAGTGCATAAACAACCAACGACCACCGCCGCTGTGACATCGCCCGCAGACCACCACCGCAGAGTCACACGGCGCTGCAACACACACACACACACACACACACACACACACACACACACACACACACACACACAGAGCCCTACAGCTGTGGTCACTGACGACGACACACCACAGCGTTGCATCATGGGTACAGGGTGCTGTCATGATCGACCTCGTCACCTCTCTTGGATGCTTGTCAGTTTCTCTGCAGCGCTCAGTTTGTTTAATGGGTTGAAGATCATCGGAGGAAAGTTTACATGTTAAAGAAATCTGCAAGCTGCTGTGTGTTAATGGATTGATTCTCAACCTGAGGGTCACGACCCCCGTCGGGGTCGCGGGATCATTTCTGTGGGTTTGCCAAATGCTTGTGGTGAAAATAATAACTATAATATACTAAATTAAATACAGTTAAATTGAACCTTAGCCTGAAGACAAGACAGTTCTCAAAAGGGAAGCCAAAGCGTCTTGATTGCCCCCTGGTGGCCAGCTGCATAAAACCTGCCTCCTCCATGTTAGCAGATGGGACTTGGACCTGTAACTTTAGGTAGTTCATATCACACAGTTAATGTTTCCAGTTAGTTTTTTTTGTATTCATTATTTGATATAAAAACGAGGTAAACACCATGTGGTAGAGGGGGACCTTGTCTACCCCCCCCCCCCCCACCCCCCAACGTAAGCATGCTAACCCACCAAGCTAAGATAATGACGGTGGTAAACATGCCTTTTAAACAGCAGCATGTTAGCATGACTGCAAACTGTTAATCTTGTTTGTTTGTGTTTTGGCTTCGTTTTCTTTCTGTAATTCAATTTATCAAATTGAGCTCAGAGACGAAGTTCAGTGAGATTTGAAACATCTGCTTTGTGACCGTTTAATCAACAAACAACTTTCAGTTTAATACATTTAGTGGAAATAAAATGCCGTTGCCACCAGGGTGAAAAACTAATTGCGTCCCTGTGTCATTAGGCACAGACACGGAGCTGAAAGGTCGCGACCCCCGCCTCCTCCTCGGCCTCTGTCATCAGTTTCAAGCTCCGGGGAGTCGTACAGAGGAAAGTGATGTCACGCGCGAGGACCCTCCCTCCCTCCCTCCCTCACATTCCTGTGTCAGACCAAACCAAATGACAAACGACTGCACACGCAATCGCCACTGGCTCCATCTACACACTCTGCACAAACCTGACACGTGACCCACAGGACCCCCGGCTGCATCCACACGTTGACTCGCATCTGTTTCTCAGCACTTCGTGGCACACGCGTGGTCACATCATGTCATATCTTTAACATTTGATTTCAGATACCAACAACAATCCATCTTTCAGCCTGAGCGCCTGCACAGTCTGATCCACAAAATGTTCTAGGCCTGTACACAAGTCATTTCACAAGTAAACCCACGTGGAGAGAGACATTTCATCTCTGCACCGCAAAAACATCTGAAAGTTTCGGAGCTGTGTAAATAAACCCGGTTAAGACAAATAAAAACATCAGATGCACGTCAGTGGAGCGACGGGTTGAAAGGAGATGTGAGTCAGCAGAGCAGCCACAGAGGAGCCGGCGTGTCCTGTGCCATCGAGATTAACGGCTTCACTCCGGATTTGGATGTGGCCTCCGGGACCGGGGTGGGGGGGGGAGGGGGGGAGTGTGTCGTGACGTTATTCTAGTATCTCAGTTTATTCGGTGGGAGACTTTCCAGAGCGCAACAGGGGCTCCAGAGAGAGAGAGACCCCACCGATCACTTCTTCATTCCTCTGCTCTGACAGGCCTCGCTCTCACGGAGGGAGACGTGTAATCCGAGTGAAATATATCGACCGGGGGGAATTCAGAGCCGAGCTGCAGCACTGGTTCATCTGGAGTGAGATTCTAAATCAAGAGTGTGAATTGGGAAACGTGGAGATTCTCCACCAGTTCTCCTCCAGTGTGGCAACGACTTCCACCAGATTGACCCACTAACACGATCCCAGCAGAAGGTGTGGTGGAGTCATCTTCACAGAAACTCTTTAATCCTCTAAAGACGAGGCTGAGTGCATCATTAAAAATAAAAAAAACGATCTGACGTGTGTAATTTACGTAGGTGGTTGTTTCTTACTGTGTGTGTGTCTGCGTGTGTGTGTGTGCGCTCTGGTGAAGGAAAAATAGTCGTGTTCTGATTTGATCTGAGATATTTTCTTTAGCTGCGCTGCTATTTAAAGAACTGCTGCAGTGACTCACAGGACCAACGTGCTGATACCCATCACCAGAGCCTGGCCCCCGACCAGGCCGACTTCAGACTGGGTGCAGCATGACGTACAAATAACAGTATTACTGTCTGGATTTCCAGGAGATAGGAAGGACCGACACAATAAGAGTTTCTGCAGTTGTTAAGTTATGTGTGTGTGTGTGTGTGTGTGTGTCTTTGTGTGTGTGTGTCTCATAAGGACAAACATCTCTGAATAAATATCCGCCGGTTTGCTTTTGGGAATAAACCTGCCTCCTTCCATCCAGCTTTAAAGATGCTGGAAGGTGGATTCTCCCACCTTTGGACAGAGCCAAGTTTCCTGTTGCCCTATTTCTAGCCTGTACGCGGGGGGGTCAGGGGTCAGCGGGTCGTCCACTAACCAGAAGGTCGATTGTTTGGTTCCATTGTCCCTCTCTCTGCCAGAGAATTTCTAATTAAGGGAGAACTTCCATTCCCACAACTTCCGGGTTGTGGAGTCAGGTGCTCACGAGATTCCAGAAGGTCCAAATTCCAAAGTCCAAATTCAGAAACATGGGATTAATCGGAAGTGGACGGGCTCTGCAGACGATCTACTTGGATTACACACCATTAATCTCTACATGCCCCCCCCCCCCCCCCCACACACACACACACATTAACTCTCAAACTGTGGGAAACACGGATTTAAAGGATTTCCATCAAACCTTTTGTCAGCTCAGGAAATGTGTTGTTGTCATGGAACTTGTCAAAGCAGCGCCGCAGTGCTTCAGTGCACAGAAGGAGTTTACAGATCAATGCTTTCCTAATCCACTCCTTCAAAATAGTACACACACACACACACACACACACACACACACACACACACACACACACACACACACACACACACACCTTGCCTTACGCTCATCAATCATCCTTTTTTCCACAGGACAGTCCTCCAGGATTGAGTCTTGATGTCTGTTATGAAATCTGGACCATGTGTTGTAAACCAGTATTAGTTGCGCAGTCCCCTGGGCCGCTCAGCCGAGTCTGGTCCCGTGCCTAAGTACTCCTCAGAATCAAATCCATTTATAATGCACTGGCGCTTGAACATTTGCTTTCCCTTACAGGCCCGGGCTGGAGTCGAAGCTGCATCATTAAAAATCACCCTGCCGGCTCTGTGATGGCATGCGTCATTGTGCGACCGACACACACTTCTGACTTTAATGTGCAACTTTTGGAGCTATTTACAAACATGTGAAAGAAATGATTATTTTCCTTTTAGTTAGTTAGCCTGTAAAACTGCCACTCCAAATAAGTTCCATACAGAAATACTTACACCCCTCCCCTCCCCTCCCCTCCCCTCCCTCCGCTGTGGAGGGGCCACCGGCTCCGTCCCTCAAACCAGGCTGCAGTGACAGTGATGGGGGAGAAGGTGTGGGGGCCACGAGGGGCCCCTCCTGGCTGTGAAGCTGAGGTCCAGCAGGTTGACAGGAGGGAACCTTGTCCCTCAGATTTGCATTATGTGGCTGGACGTGTGCATCGTTAACACATGGTCCGACAGCTGGAGAGTAACAAGGTTCAGTGATTTACATCCTGCACGGTGCAGAACAGTTCATAGAAATCCAGTGTAATCATCCATTTAAAAGCCGGCCTGGTGTTTCTTCATCACGTTCACTTGTTGCTTGTGTTATCACGAGAATCGATCGTGTGCGACCACAAGCAAAGGCAGGTTAGAAGACAAGGAGGCGAAGGAGGCTCCCTGCCTGACAGCACCAGGGAGTGACTCCCTCCACATGCTATGCAGGGTGACATCTGCAAACCATAACAACCCCTTTAACCCCCCCCCCCCCCCCCCCCCCCCCCCCCGAAAACCTGATACAAAGAACAGGGCCACGGCCTTTTTTCTGTTCTCATAATGAGGCCACGGGATAAGCATCTTCACAGAGAGGAGGAGGAGGAGGAGGAGGAGGAGGAGGAGGAGGAGGAGGAGGAGGAGGAGGACGAAGAGAGACTCCTTCAAGTTCAAGAGTGTCAGCTTTGTTTTTACGCAGATGAATTAATAAGATGTCACTTTCCCCCGCTAAACATTTATATTACACCTCAGCGCCGCAATCACACACATGACAGAGGCCATGAGCATCATGGCACAGAGCGGTTCAGCGTGTTGCTCCTTCCTCTGGATGTTATTCCTCTAAACTATTTCAAACTGTTGCTCTCTTGCACTTTCGCTGAGCTCCACTCCACTTTGACAAATGCAGGTTATTACTCCACTTCGATAGGATCTCCTCCTCTCGGGTGAGTAGCGAGAGGAAATCCACGGCCCTCTGAAATTCCTCGGCCCCCCCCCCCTCCCCACCCGCCCGCAACCCCCCCCCTCGCAATTGTTCCAATTGTGTGGGTGCAGCGAGTCATGGCAGACTGGACGTCCTCAAGCACAGACTGGCTCCTTTAAGGATCAACTCCATCAGACGCCGAAGCAGCCTGAGGACTCTGCGGTCTGAGGCCACATTTAAAAATGGCGTCCAGTTTCGCCCAGTCCTCGTTTACAGTGAAACAGGGTTTCGTGCGACTCGAGATGTTATCTGAACACCTGAATATCACTCGCTCCAAGTGTGACATTATACAAAGATCTAGAGTGTCTGATATTAAATCGAAACAATGACCCCGTGCAAACTAATCCTGCTCATCGAGGCTCACGACACCAGCGGGCAGTGCTCCGCTGTCAAAGGAACCGGGCGCTATTCAATCGGACTGAACGGGGATAGGGTTTGCTCGTGTGACCCAGAGAGGGAGTCGACCAGATGTCTTATCTTTGTTGAGTCGGTTGGAGGATCAGTGTCAGAAACGCCAGCACGCTCCACCAAAGCCCCGCAGCCGTCCCCAGTGCAACCTTATCTCAGTGGCCGACTTACAGACGGCTGAGGAGAAGCTCCGGCGCTCAGACTTCACCTCGGCTTCCTCCTCTCGTTTCCTCCTCTGTTGCCATTTTTGTTGAACACATGTAATTGCAATGTACTTTTCCCCTCCGCCCCCCCCCCCACCCTCTGGCGAGCAGGGAAAGCCCTGTGGATTCATAGGCACTGAACCCTAATTGGGCTAATGGGGCGGTGGTGTATCTAAATTACCTCCCTCCATCCATGCGGGTTGCTGTGTTTATGTCTGCTGCCCTTGGGTAAACTGCCCCCCCCCCCTCCTCCTGTCATTTATCGGGGCACTTGTTTGTTGTAGAATGCAGCTCCACTGCAGATCCTTATCGACTTGGCCTTGTGACCTGTCTGTTTCTTTTTCTTTTTTTAAAACCCACAGTTTGGAACGGCCGTTTGGCTGCAGAGGCCTTTTCCCTGACGACTTTTGTTTTGAAAAGGTCTGAAATAGACGATTATAATAAAAAAAAAATGCAGCCATTTGACATTGTTTGTTTGAGTATTGAATTGCACACAGTGGAAAAAAGTCTGTGACCATGAAAACACAACATCGTCTGTGCACAACACAACGAGGAAGACGCAGGGAAAAAGTTTAACATTTCGGGGAAATTTACTTGTTTAGTTTGTTTCTGAGAGTTTGATGGAATCTTGATCTGCAGTCAGAGGAGTTCAAGAGATGCTCAAGGCAAACGTTAGCCTAGCTTAGCTTCAATTCATTTCTTTAAGCTAAGCTACGCTAACGTAAAGTAAATAAGTCCTGTTCTAAAACTCAGAGACCACCAACCCACAGAGACTCTCATCTTCCACTCATTTAAGTTCTTGTTTTCACTTGAACCTCAGTTTGTTTGTTGATGAGTAAGATGAAACCCAAACAAGTGAATTCGGTGGAAGGTGGTTTGGTTTGGTGGTTTAGGTTCAGAAAAGAATTCTGGTTCTTTATCCAGAGTAGTTTTCTTTTTTCTTTAACATCGTGAGATGGTGCAGTTTTGACATTTTCACAAATTTTCAGGGAATAACTCTGATCTGACTGAAAAAATCAAGATAATATGTATAATATAAGTCTTGAATTGAGATATGCATTCAACAGCTTTTCTACTTATTTGTAGTTTTACTTACTCCTCTTCTTGCATTTTGTTATTTTATTATATCTACTCATATGAAGACCAAAACCATGAAAACAAGATCCAAAGTTCTTCCGACCCAAATGTTCTAACACCTGATGACTTAACTGAGGTTTATCAGATGTGATGTTTCTCTCCTGTGGAGTAACTTTTTCCCCGATGTGATGATTTTAAATCCCAAAGCCAAATGACAGAAATGAACCAAACGCCAGGATCCTTGTGAGAAGAACAAGTGCAGGCCGTCATGGTAAATTATTTTCATCCACTTTCACCTTTTCTCTGTGCATCTGATGACATGTTGTTGTTTTTCTCTCGGGTTAAAAATGTGTCTGCCAATAGTTCCTATTAAACATGTTTAACCAGCACTTTGAGCACTAACCCAAATAACACTGGCGACCTCGGCAAGAATGAAAACAAACCCGGGAGCGCGGTCGCTCGGTGGCTCCCCCCCCCCCCCCCCCCCCCGAGGAGGAGGCGCTGACTGACAGATGGGAGGTGCAGACCCACATGAGCAGTCACATCCTCCTGCAGGCGAACTGAGGTGACCCTCCTCGTCTCCACAGGATCCATGTGAACACACTCGGCCTCCTCCAATCCTGCTGTTGACACTCGACGGTATTTTGGGATTTCCCTGAGACCTCAGCCTCTTCCAGCAAATTAAGAAAAGAAAAAAAAAATTGTTTATTAATTTTGTTTTAATTCAGTGCCTTTTTTTCTCCATTTCCACTTTCGCTGCTACTTTGGGAAAAAGACAAAGAAAACACACGGAGGGGCTGACGTCCCATTTCCTGTCCTCGTCCCGTCTGTGTCTTGTGAGTTTGGAGCCGTCCACTTCCATCGATGCAGAGTGAACCTGACAGTGACTGGCAATTAGATGATGCACAAGATCGTGCAAGTAGCTCTTGCAAAACCACGACAGGAGCGAAGGAGTGAAAGGCAACACGTGAACAGATGATTCAGCACGGCCCCGGAACCTGGAAGAGACCAAATGAAACGAGGAAAGAAATCGGAGGAGACAGGAGAAGATTAAAAGTGGAGGAGACGAGCTGTGACAAATGGAGACGAGGAGACAAAACGGTGCCAAACGTCAGAAGATGTGACGTCAAGTGCAAAGATAACAGCTCCAACAGCCAAATTCAGGATGAGCAAGTTTAAATTACAAACTTTGTGATAACAATATGTCAAAATCTTCTTATCCTGACATTTGTTCGTGACTTGCAAGTGCGTCTGTTGCAGCGAATTAAGGAGATAAGATGAAATATGACGCCAAGAAAAGACAGGACTCAAAATGAGACAAGAGAAAAGGGGAGAGATAAAACTCATTTTTAATCTTAATACCTACTCTTCCTCTTTCCTCCCTCCCTCCCTCACCTACTCCCCCCCACACCCGGTCCAGGTTGAGACCTGAAGCGAAGCTCGTCCTCCAGAACCTGTGAGTTCTGCAGGACAAGGTGATTGAAACCATGTGAGGTGAAGCAAGCTCTGGAATCGGCTTTCCAGATGAGCTAACCCCTCAGAAAGATTAGCCGACACAAATCTGGAGACGATGAGGAGGTCCCAGGTCCCCGCCCGAGCATAAATACACACACACACAAAGAAAGAGAAACAATAACCATACACACTGCTGGAGCGAATTTACTTGTATACGCAACAGAGGTGCCAGTACACAAACTTTATACACTGTCAAAGTGACATATCTAACTCTGGCATCGATTACACAGCCCTGTGCAGGACCCACATTCTTTGTACCGGGCTTTTCCAGAACATGACGGAGGCTGTTTCTGCTTCAGGAATGTGACGAATGGGTTTTCACCAGATTCCCAACGACCTGAGACGTTCAATGAGGGGGGGGGGGGGGAATCCATCCCTGAGAGGAAGGTGTCACCACAGGGAGGCGTGTGTGCCACAGTGAAATGCACAGGGGGGAGGGGGGGGGGGGGTTCTTCCATCTCACACAAACACAAACATGTAGCTCTGCCCAAACTCCTTTTTGTTTGTTTGTTTTTGGGTGTAGCTCTGAAACCATGGTGCCGGGCCACACAGACTGAAATCCTCTCCGGTTGTCTTGGTGTGTTTGCCGCCGCCGACCGGAGGAATCATCTGGAAATGAACTGATGTAAGTGGTTAAAGATCACTGTGACCTCACTAACAATGTTTGTGGCTCTAACGCAAAAAAAAAGCCAATTAAGACACTTTTTTGTGTATAATAGGATAAAATGATGATGTGGAGATGTTTCATTTACAAAGGTCAAAGGTCGCTTCCCCATAGAAATGAAGCCAAACTATCCCGGATGCGAACGCCGCCATCTTGACCAATTGGAGTCTTGGATGCTGTCGGGGTGGAGGTGGAGCAGCAGTTCCTGTTCTCAACCAATCATGAGTCAGCAGTCAATAATTTGCATGTCAATCACTCACGGGAACAATTTGTTTTACTTAAAATGACAGAAACCATCTTTAGGGAAAATGTATTTGATTAACTTGAGTCACAAATTTCTCTGTTAGAATTAAAATGTTGCCAAAAAATGCATTATTATTCAATCCTTCAATATATTACACTGACCGATCGGTGAGAGTTCAGGACTGCTTGGAGGCACTGGTGAGTTTCTGTCCTGGTTTCCTCTCACACACCCACACACACTCTGACGGATGAGAACTGGCTGCAGTGGAGCTGGCGAAGCGTCGCTGCAGCTAATCACACTCAGGCTCCGCTCGCTGTGAACTCAACTGTTCCAGCAGCGACGCCAAACTCACAAACTCACAAAACTCCAAAACTCCATCGCCGCCGCCACCTTCTCCCTTCATGTGTGTCGTGCCATTAGAGAAAAATGACCTTTAAATGTGGTTTCCTGGTAGCTCAGTGTTATCTGTCACAATAAAGTCATGTATCTGGGGCTTGGCAGGTTCTTTTTCCCCTTCTTGGAAAATCAATAACATTACTAATCACTCAACAACGTAATTAGTCAAACTATTAGTTTCAGCACTTTAACAACTCGCCACATGCAAGTGAATTAAGTCGTCAACACAACGTTATAAACACATGAAGTTGTTATAATGAATATGTTGGAAAGTAGTTAATTATTTATATATTCAACTGAAGCTTTCATTAGAACTTAATGTCTCGGATATTCACTGTTTTTCACTGTTGTTTCTCTCCACCAACTTCCATTGACTTCACCAGTTAGTTTCTAATTAATCAATATTTCCAATGTTGTTACAAAAATATATTGATTATCTTTAATAGGAATAGACATTGGGGTTTTAAGTATTAATTAACCACGAGTTTGATTTTCTTATTTGCTGCTTGGCTGCGACGTCATGATTGACAGCTCAGACAGCTCAACCTCCGATGATGTCATCAGCACAAGATGGCGGCCCCCGTGTCCGGGATATTCTGGCTTCAGTTTTTTTCATTGGGAGGAAATGGAAACACGTCCATTCACTGGTTAGTTTGGGTTTTTCAAACTCTCAGATTTCTTTCAGTGGATTTGTTTTTATCAAACTTGTCAGAAACAAACCACTTCCAACCGGATATTAACTGGTTTCCAGTGGCATCTGGTCACTGGGGTCTACCGCCGTGTATCCAGTCCTGGTTTCATAGATCATGTTCGTGGTGAAGTAATCAATTCATCAGGTCATGTCCCTGTTCTCTCATCCTCCCGCCGGAGAATTAGTTCAAGATGGTTTGCATCAATTCCGGCTCTTTTCAAGTGGTCGGCGCTCGGTTAACCGCGACACAACATGTGGTGCGGCCCCCCCCCCCCCCCCCCCCCCCCCTCACTCCAGGGGCCACAGCTGATCGAGTGAGAGTGTTCCTGGGAGAGAGAGAGAGAGAGAGAGAGAGAGAGAGAAACTGCCACGTCAGTCAGGTTCATGTGCGTCTGTGGTGCAACGAGGAAGAAGACACTCCTGTAAAGATGCATTTCAGTGACAAGTGTAAGGACGAATCAGAATCAAGGTCATTGACACGTCCAGTGAGATACAGTTCTCCTCAGGCTAAAGACAAAAAGTCACAAATGGACAAGTGTCTCTCACTGAAGACATAAGATCTGTTTGTCTGCATCACCATTTAGCTTCAACCGAAGATGACTGGTCTGGATAATGAAAACTTCTTATGATGGAACTTAACGAATCAAACTTCCTGCTGACGCCACCGAGGGCAAGACATGGTTCACATACAGCAGAGGACCTAATGAGGAGTGTGCAGGCCGCTGAGTCACACTCTGTCCCCCCCCCCCCTCGGCCTTGGCCTGCACAGAGTGTGTCTCCAGCTCTGCAGGCTTGTTCCTGTGGGTATTTCTCGTGTGTCAGCGAAGAGGCGGGGCCGCTCTTAGTCGGGGGGGGGGGAAAGACAATCTCTCAATCAGAGGAAAACAAGCGTGATTGGAAGTCAGCAATTACCCATGATGGAGATAACGGAGCGGGGGGGGAGAGGGGTGGGGGGGGGGGGGCGAGATAAGAGTGCCACGATTTAGCTGAATAGGCAAATCCCCTGTAGGTTTGTGTGAATGCAGCTCCACACGCACAGCACACGCTGACCACATCCACAGACACGAGTCCTGTCTGTACCCTGCTCTCTCTCTCTCTCTCTCTCTCTCTCTCTCTCTCTCTCTCTCTCTCTCTCTCTCTCTCTCTCTCTCTCTCTGACTCTCTCCCTCTCTCAGAGATATTGTGTTCTCTGAGTGAACGTGACCTCAGCCCCAGTTCGCACTTTGTTAGAATAATATCTGATTCAATGGGACTTCCGGCTCGGTCAGGCCGCTCCAACAAACACAATGAGTGTGCGGTTGTGAAGCCGGTGAGGCTTCATGGCCACGTCGCCACACAACTGACTCCGGGTCGGGTCACGTGCACGACAGAGGGGGGGATGTTGGGGGGGGGGGTAGCAGGTGATGGGACAATTTTGAGACAGTTTTCATAGTAAGAGCATGGATGTCTTTGCTGGACCCGATCAGGAAGCAACTATTACTGATGAGGACTTTTACTTTGTCATTTGTGTTGAATTTAAATGATTGTGCGATTTGTTTGGAGAATCGAGCCATAAGAATTATTTCTCGCATGTGTTGTATGATCGGCCCCAGGACATCGTAACACTGCATGTCGAGATGACACAACGATTAATGATTAAAACAATCTCTGTTTTCATATTCAAAAATGGTTTTGATCATTACACAGTACACTACAGCGATAACTGGATCAGTACGCACACACACACACACACACACACACACACAAAGACACACACACATGCAACACCCCTGGGCAAGATAAAAGAAAATGTTCGTTGAGCGACATGAGTTTGTATTTATTATTATTGCATCCACGATTTTTTGGGGGATGAAGTAAATCTGAACCAGTGAGAGCACCTGCACCAGTTTAACTCCACGAGCTGCTCCCAGTCGCCAGATTTCCTCGAACAACATATAGTGTAATGTTGAACTCAGCAGAGACGTAATGAAGCGGAACGTTTCTTCTCAGTAAATTCACATTTCTCTCTCTGTGGCTTCGTGTGTTTTCCGTCCAAACACAAACTCAGGAAACCTGGTCATGAACGTTTCAATAGAGAATTCAAATCTGCTGTGAAATCTGATTTTAATCTCGGGGGTTTGTTTAAAATGTCTCAAACATTATTTTTTTGATATTAATCGCTTCTTAGAATAATATCGTTAAGGTCGAGGGAACTTAGCTCAACTATTGTGCGAAGGTGCTGCATTAACGTGACCAAATATTTAGACTTTTGTGTTAAGTAGTTTGTGTTTTGTGTTGTGTTATTTAATGAACAAACACATTTTGGCACTATCGAGAGCAGTGAGAGTGTGTATTCTTGTGAGGACCATTCTGAGCATCGACCTCGTGGAGTTCAGGACATTTTTGGGAAAATCATAACTTTTTCAAGGGTTAAGTTTGAGGGTAAAGATAATTACTTTTAGGGACACAGGCAGGTGTGGACAGTGAATATTAAACACTGAGAAGGATCCTCATTAAAACCATAATTGATCGGTTAATATCCTACAACACAAAAAAATAGATTAGATGACACAGGCAGGTCATCAGGAACTTTAGCTGTAGTAAAACTTCTCCCGACCTCTGAGGCCTCTCCTCTGCTGTTAAAAAGTTAAAAAGATGAGAAGTGAATATTTGTCAATCTATAATAAATAATAACATAAGATTTATTATAGGAGTATTTGAGATAAGTATTAATCAAACCAATTATAAACATCGTGGGTCAAGGGGTTTAGGGCTAGGAAAATGTGTTATACGTTGTGACTGTGTGTGTGTCCCTCTGTTATCTCCATTTCTGTGATTGTGTCCATGTGTTGGTGTCTTTAAATATGTATTTGTGTGTGCTGTTCCCTTTGTGTGTTTGCATGAACACAGTTGTGCAGAGCTTTGTGCGTCAGTGTCACAAAAACAGAGTCTCTGTTGGCATCCTGCTGCTGCTCTCCGGCCAGAATAACCACACAGTTAATCTCTCACTGTTCTTCTTCTGCTTCTTCCTCTTCTCCTCCTCCTCCTCCTCCTCCTCCTCCTCCTCCTCTCCTCTCTCTGCCGTCACAACCAGCCTCATGGATGTCTCCGGGCTCTTTGTAGAGACTCTCTTCCTCATTACAAACAAACAGGACTTGTTGTTGTTGTCATGTTCACTTCCCCTCTGACCACAGAGTCACAGAAGTTTGCAGATCTGTGACCTCATCGTTCAGGCTCTGGTCCTCGAGGTCGAGGTCGAGGTCGAGGTGAATGTTTGTGTGTTCGGTGTTTTTACGGCCTCGTGTGTTTTTCACCGGCGAGTAGCGAGGAATACAGATGAGCTTTGAAGCAAAGTGACATAGCAGCATAATTCAAAACACAGTAAATCAACGTGGATCTCGATGGAAGAAGAAGAAGAAGAAGAAAAAAACCATAAACTTGATTCTCAGTCCAGGTGAACTGTGCATCGCCCTCTGTCGCTAATAGTCTCGGTTCTGAGTCTGTATAAATGATCAACCTGGAGAATGAGGTCGACCTGAGCGTGCACGTTAAGGGTCAAGGCCGCGGCGCCACATGTTCTCCAGTGATTCAAACTGTCAGCGGCGTTACGACCGCAGTCAGAATGTGAAGAGAAGCTTTCGTCTGACGCAGCTGCAACCGATTCACAAAACAGACAAACACCTGTTAACGTCCTCGGAGCCGGAGCAGCCTAATAACTGACAAGCTAAAGAAAAACCTGATGCATGTCAGGCTGACAGCCGGATATCTGCAAACTGATTGAGATGTAATTTCTTTACAGGCCGTCACTGTGTTCCGACACCTTCTGCTGCTGCTGCTCCGTGATGCATGTGGGCTACCCCCCCCCCCCCCCCCCCTTCACAGTGAGGGACCTGAGGTAACCCCCCCCCGAGGTGGCCTGTTAAAAAAAACGTTCCGTCTTTAGTTTTTTTTACGGAATGCTTTTAGATTTTAATTTTCACAGATGTGTGGAGTTTCCAGCTGATATGGTCTTTCTCTCTCTCTATCGTCTTATCTCCCTCCATCGTCCTCCCGTCTCCGAGCAGAAGGTTGTGTGAGGCCGAGCGAGTCGGGATCAGAAGATCCGCTTTCTCCAAACATCGCAAAACCAAGCAAACACAGCTCCGTCCCAAAATATCTCCTGAAATGAGGACAGACGTCAAAAGATCTGAAAGGGTTTCCGGATAAAAAAAAAACAACCACTGTCTTGAATCTCGAAAAAATACACAAACAAAGTTGTTGTGCGACAGCTGGAGGAAAATGGGACTTGAACACGTGACATGTTTATTCTGTAATGTACTGATAACTACAGGTCACATATTAGAGACAGTTTAACCTCATCTCCTCGTCCTCAACCGCACAGTTTGACTTCTCTACATGATCAGACAATGTAATCACACACACACACACACACACTCACACACTCACACACTCACACACACACACACACACATACACACACACACACACACACACACACACAGGAAGTAGAGGGCATCCGTCTGACAACTAATCACCCTAAATTGTGTGCTAACAGTGAAAGCGGTGCATGTGGAGGGGAGAGGGGGAGCGGAGCGGGGGAGGGGGAAGGGGGGGGGGGGGGGGGGGGAGAAAAAGAAAACAAACAGCGGCAATAGGAAGAGGAAAAGGGCAATTTCACCCGAAAAAATATTAATGTAATCAAGGCAAATTAGTGGCTTTGGGATAACATTCCTACGGAGGAGTGTGTTTATTTGGAAAGTAAGTGATGGAAAGTAGTGGCGGGAACACGGGGGCAGAACCAGACTCACCTACTTAAACACTTTACTGTAACCACCACGGTTCTCTCTCAACTTTTGCCCTCTTGTGTGTTTATCGTAGGCGGAGATTACATAACGCACAACAACGCACGACAACGCACGACAACGAGAAGATGAAGTCGTCTCTTTCTCTTTCAGTTTTTTTCTGTCAGATTCAGGAACAAACAGTCGTCGTGCTTCATTTGGAGCTGTTTGGTTCCCCTGCCCGCCCCCCCCCCCCCTGCCCATTCAAACCCACCGGCGTGACGCGTGGTGATTCAGCCGAGGGGGGGGGGCTGTCACTTGTGATCGACTGCGACCACATCCTGTTTTGTTTTTGTGTGTAAGTTCGGTACAGTTTTATTTCTCCCCTGGTCTCTGCAGCTGAGTGATGAGCAGCAGCAGCGGAGGAGGAGGAGGAGGATGGAGGAGGAGGAGGAGGAGGAGGAGGATGGAGACAGAAACGCTGTGATGCTTAACCAAACAAGATGTGCTGCGGGTCTTGACCTGTTCACACAAGAGCTCCGAGCTGTCACACACACACACACACACACACACACATTGATAAAACGCACTTCCTACTCCTGAGTGACACATGTAGGACGTCTGCACACACACATGCAGCGACTCGGATGTAAAAGTGTCCTCCAGGTTCACAGAGCGTGAACCTGGAGGACACCCTGGAGACGGACAGCTGGACCAGGCCTCATCACAAACCTCTGTCTGGATCCATCGAGGCCTCGTCTTCTCCAGGAGCTCCAACTATCCACATGTGCACGGAGGGAAGTGGGAAAGAAGGGACTGGCCGGCTCCAGTCTGCTTTAAACAAGGTTTGTTTGTGTATTCGTACTGTGGATCGAACGTGGCTGCATCAGAGTCATGCACGTGTGGAGCTACATGATGGATGAGCCGGAGTTTAGCAGGAAAAGGTCATTTCTGTGGGTGGTTTGAACAGAGCACAGTCACACAGCGCCCACTGGTGGTCGCACGTGGTACAGCCCGGTCTGCTCTGATCACTCAGGCCTTCACTCAGGACATTAAACAGCTCCGTTTCCACCGCAGCACAACAAACTACACAAACAATGATGATAGCGATCTAACGCAACCCCTCTGGCCTGCAGGACTCTTTGAGAATCAGGACACAGTGATCCCAATAAAAAAATACTAATAAAAGTTTCTCAATGTGGCCTCTCCAGTCGACCTGGGGCTCGTTGTCAAACGGCATCAACAAACATGACGCAGCCGGCCTGTTGCACGAGAGTGACTCGGCGTCTTTGAATAATGAGAGGTCACGGCCTGGGTTGGTTCGATGTGAGACAGATGTGAGAGGAGAGCAAAGCACGGGGGGGGGGGAATCTGGTTCAAGCTCACAGGCGGAGAGACGAGCGAGTCGGTGTGCAGCGGTCCTGAGCGCCATGTGACCTCTCAGAACGCCATGTGACCTCTCTGAGCGCCACGTGACCTCTCTGTGTACCATGTGACTTCTCAGAGTGCCATGTGACCTCTCTAAGCGCTATGTGACCTCTCTGGGTGCCATGTGACCTCTCCGAGCGCCATGTGACCTTTCAGAGCGCCATGTGACCTCTCCGAGCGCCATGTGACCTCTCTAAGCGCCACGTGACCTCTCTGTGTACCATGTGACTTCTCAGAGCGCCATGTGACCTCTCTGGGTGCCACGTGACCTTTCAGACTGCCATGTGACCTCTCTGAGCGCCATGTGACCTTTCAGTCCGCCATGTGACCTCTCTAAGCGCCATGTGACCTCTCTGACCGCACGTGACCTTTCTGAGCGCCATGTGATCTTTCAGAGCGCCATGTGACCTTTCAGAGCGACATGTGACCTCTCTGACCGCACGTGACCTTTCTGAGCGCCATGTGACCTCTCAGAGCGCCATGTGACCTCTCTGGGCGCCATGTGACCTTTCTGAGCGCCATGTGACCTCTCAGAGCGCCATGTGACCTCTCAGAGCGCCATGTGACCTCACCCAGCGCTGTCACTTCAGGAAATGGGTTTTGGAAATATAACGTTAGCAGTTTCTTTATATTTAATTACATTTACAGAAATGTTTACACCTATACTTTCACTCACTTAGACTAGAACTACTTTTTGTTGTGTCAAATCTAAATTTATAATATATTTTTATTATGAAAATTAATATTAATAATTGCTATTAATTGAACATGTAAGTTTAAGTAGAAAGAAAATAATGTAAATAAGAAACATATTTATATTTTAATATACAAAAAGCTGGTGATGCTACTGACACAAATCTTCAGGGTTTGTTTTATGGATAAATAACATCATCTAGTAGTTGTATTAGTAAAATTGTATTATTCAAAACAATACGTAACTTTCAGATTAATTTTCACAAATAAAAATACATCTTTATTCTCAAATTCATTTCAAGAGCGGTCGACAAACTCTGAAGCTCCATCTCAGCTCTATGTTGATTCTGTGTCTCTGAGCTCTTTTGTTTTGATAACGTGCAGCTTTGTCATTTCAAGTTGTTTCTATGAATAAAGCTCAGAAGATGATGCAGCTCCTCTGGCTCAGGAAGCCGGGGATCATGGGTAATTTCCAACGTTCACTTTAATCAATATCAGCAGATATCTGGTTTGAGGCGTTTCCGTCTCTGAGCGATTGTCAGAGTTTGCTCTTAAAGGGCAAAAGTTAAACGTGGTTTATCTCTTTAAACCAAGTTTCTACTTATTTTCAGTTTACAAGGTGATGATTCTCTTTGCATTATATTTCACCAGGAGGTTATGAATCTGTCATTTATACTCAAATACAGCAGGATGTTGGCGTTTTCCTCCCAACAAGCCTGGAGCTCCATTCAGGCTGAAGAGTTCATCAAACAGCGACGCCGCTTTCAATCAGTCACAACCGGGCTCCGGCCTCCAGCTGCAGAATCGGTCCAGAGCTCCACAACCGAGCCCATTTCGTCTGTTGCTTTATCCTTTGCTCTGGTTCAACTGCTTGGTCGGGAAAAACTTTCGCGGGTCACTGATCCTGGGCTCAGTAAGAGGAGCTGTAAAATGTTTCTATTGGCCCGGACGAGCATGTCAACAGGAGTCTGGCAAAACAAGAAACTCTCAAACTATATATCTACATACCCAGAGCGCCAGGCTGCACCTGACCTGCAGGAGGAGGAGGAGGAGGAGGAGGAGGAGGAGGAGGAGGAGAAGGAGTTAGAGGTTTAACTACTCATTCCTTCTCCTCTTGACGTCCAGCCATCACTCTCCCTCCCTGCGGGGAGCAGAGGGATCAGAGCGAAGCCTTCATTCTGGCTCTGGCCTCCAGAAGAACTCCCATTCTCTCTGGCACATGTTGAGGCGCTCTATCATCCCTCTCTCGCTCCCATGCTCTCCCGTGCTCTCTCGTCCCCACTCCCTCCTGTCAGATCTGTCCTCACAGGGGCCTGTAAAATTACCTGGCAGGAACCGGTCAAAGCACTGGACGTGGACCGATGTCCCCGGTGTCCCACAAACTTTTACAAACTTTTTTTTCTGGTTTCATTAAAATGAAGAGTTCACTGAGAAGCATTCCGCTCCATCGGTGCCAGAGGTTCAACTGTTGCTGCAAAAGTTACATGGTGATTCAATATAAATTTATCTAACTCCAAACGTCTCTGAACAACGGCTGTTCGATTAAATTTTACCAAACATGTTGAAGTCATTGTGGACCAGTGGGTGTGCATTCCTCTCTCCTGTTGTTGGACAGGATCTCCGTGAATGTTTGTGATGTTTGGAGAACTGCTGTCGCTCGGCTCTGCAGGACGGGTGGTGGAGGAGGGGGGGGGCTGAAGGATGGGGAGTGGAGGGGGACGGCTGCAGGACGGGGGGTGGAGGAGGGGGGAGGGGGGGGGCTGCAGGACGGACAGACCTGCTGCTGCTTCAGGAAAACTGAGAGAGACAGTCTCTGGATTTAGGAAAATTCACTAAATGAATCTGTAAAAAATGTAGAAACTCAGAAAAGAACTATTTAAGTTATTATTGTGTCTCACGAATAACTCAAATGAAATTAACCAGCAGATTTATAAACATCATTTTTAAACCTAAGCATCAAACCAAGAGTTAATTTGTGGATTTCATCACTTTTATCCACATTTATATTCACTACATCCAGATTTGTATTTTTTTAAATTTCAAATACTCCTAAAAAATCAATCCCCCAAACAATCCTGTTTATTTTCATCCATGAATTATTCGTTGAAAATTAAACCCTAATATCTCCCGATGTTTAAGAAAGAGAAAATATACAAATGAATTGCTTCATCATTCGTCCGTAGACCAGAGCATAACCCTCTTTGTTTAGGTTATTATCCTTAATATCTAACAATTATCACCGAAACATATCTATAGAAAAGACACTTGTTTGTGTGAATACTTTTATAAAGTAAAGTATTAGGCTTTTGTTCCAGAAATTAACTGAAGGATCAGCTGTTTTTAAATTATCTGACCTGCACCAAATACAACTTCCTGTCACACATTGATGTTTAATTACAAAACGACACGTGATCATCCACGTCACAGTTCACGTCTGTCATCATGAACGTTGCACTGAATGAGAACAAAATCATCACTGCAGTTCACTAAACAGGAGGTAGAGGGCAGTGTTGTATAAAATCTTCAGACCTATGTAAAGAGACACTTGAAGTTTTTTCTTCACTGGTGATTGAGCTGGTGAGTTTGGAAGTTTAGTGAATTTAAAGAAAAGACAAATATCAAAGTGGATTCATTGTTTTATGAAATAAAGAAGTGACAGAGATTATTTCAAACAAAACTATAAAATATTGGTTAGTAGTAATGTTTTTTGGTTTAAAGGGTGAAACTTTTTAATGTTGTGGTCGTCATTTTAAAATTGTCATTTTTGTATTTCCCATTTGAACGAATGGGAAAAAATCATATGTTGTTTTTAAACATTTAACTTATAGGCTAGTAATAATTAAGTATTATACAATATTATATTTTATCACAGCATTTGTTACAACTGTTCAAACTACACTGTAAAATTATTACCGTTCAACTCTCAGATTTTTACACGTTTAAATTCAGAAACCAATGATAATATCACAAAATAATAAACTTCATCTCTCTATGATGATTTTAAAGCAACAATCAGTGAAGAGTGTGTTTTGTGTGTCAGTCCTTCAACAAACCGCATGTTATCCGGCCTCGTGTTTCCCTGGACATGTTTGGCAGTTGTCTCTCATTCTCGTGGTTGCAAAAAACATCTCCAATAGCGAAGCAGTGAAGGAGCCAACGGGAGGATCAGATACATGAGAGAGAGCCACCCAGACCTCATCATCACATTATACAACACTCAGCGAGCCACGTCTGGTTCAGCTCAAAACAAAGTGAAAGTGATGGGGACCATTTTCCCCCTCCTCCAGGAGGGATGGTGCGTGGAGGAGTAATGGAGGAGGAGGGGGGGGGGGGGGGGTGTTGTGGTTAAAGCACAGCCATGGGAAGGAGAACGCGGAAAAATGTTGGAAAGGAGTCTTGCCCATCCAAAGAGGTGACGAGCAAACTGAGCAGGACTCTGGACGACAGGATGATGAGTTTGGAAAAAAACACAATCTGACCGATCACATCTTTTATGTGTGACACCCACACATGGCAACAACAAACACACACACACACACACATGCACACAAGATGAGGAATATGAGGGTTTGAAGTTAAATCCAAATACGTCTTTTATTAACTAAATATGTGTTAAATCATAACAGAAAATAACATTATTGTAAATTCCATCACTGTCTTATTGTGACTGATGCATGTCCACTTCCTCCCAATGTACAAAAGTGTTTTAGTTCACTTTGTACTTTGATTTTTAAAATTTTATTTAGTCCCATCTGTGGAAATTGAGAAGATGGGTTTATGATTTATACCGCAGCCAGCCACCAGATGGCGACTGAGACACTTTGGCTTCACTTTCGAGGGTCTAGCATGTCGTCCATCTTTAAATGAATTTAACTGTAATGAGAAACAACTTTGTTTCCTTGTACTTCATGAGGAAATACACCTACTGGAGTAAAAAGTACTGCATTTACTGTCCCTCATTAGAAATACCACTTCACCCTGTGATTGAGTGAATGTACTTTCCCCGGCTGCGCTCACGTGAAAGAACACAGCGATACACGGAGGACACGTTCAGACACGACACCAGGACCCGAGCCCACACCTTCTTCCTCTCCTCTTCCCACCCTGTCTTATTACCGGAGCGGGGTTGTCGGTACGAAGCTGCAGAGCTCGATCTGAGGACTTCCGAGAATCCTCTGGCTTTGTTGTGCAGCTCCCCCGAGCGCTGCAGCCGGGGGTAATGGCTTTAGCAGGGGCAGGTACACAAAGCTCCAGTGGCCACAGACCGGAGCTGGACAAACTTTACTGTTGACATCTGGAATTTCTCTCCTCCCTGTCTTTTTTTATTCTCTTCCTCCTCTTCTTCCTCTGTCCCCCCCCTCTCTCTGTTTGATGGAGGGCTGACTCTCTCGGTACAAGATCCATCATCGTGAAAGCGTCAGGCAGCTAAATATAGACATTTGTTTTCTTGGGCCTGTTCTTGTGCAGCATACTTCACCACACATGATATCGTGCCGTCCTGTGCTGCCGGCCTGACCGCACCCTGAACCCCGATAAGGTTCCACTGGTGCATGTGCACACGGGGTAATTATCATAATGGAGCCTGTCAGAGGGAATTTATCTCACATCACACATAGTTTGGGTCAGATCCTCGTCTGACAATAATCAAAGGTCTCAGTTTTTACTTTATCTTCAAACCCTCTGATGATAAGTGATGAAACTCATGAACATACCTCCTCCCAGGTATTAAGAGTAGTCAGAGTATTAAAGAACGGTTCAAACACCATCTCCAAATATCTCTGGTACAGTAGAAATATAATATCCTGTTTGTGTGGTGGACCCCAAGAATAAGTAATGCTTGTCCTGATGCTAATCCTCATAAAGAAATAAAGAGAAACCATCAAGTCCAATTAGACGTCATTGAAAACCAGAGTTTATCTCCGATATTCACCAGGAAACTTTTGAAATATTAATAATTCTACCCAGAAACAACTGCTGTATTTGCTGGAAGAGATTTTCGTTGCTTGGTGGGCTGTGACCCAAGCGATAAAAATAAATGAAATGAAAATGAATGTGGAGGAACCTGAAAAGAACGATCAACACATCTAATGATGGTTGGTAAAACTGTTGGGAAGCCACAGAATAAAAAAACACACAACATCCCTATCACCACATCTCAATTAAACTACACACAGTCCTACATGTGTATAGGTAAATCTAATTGCACATGCATTTTACCTGCAGCATTAGTAAACACACAAACACAAACACGGCCACAATCGGCTTCCGAAAACACACAAACAGGATGCTGCTGCTCAGACAAGACAAAAACAATGTCAACACAAATCACAACAACTCGTCCACCTACATCACTGCAGGGACATGATGTGTGTGAGTGGTTTGTGTGTGTTCCCTCCATCGTCCTCCTCGCATGTGAACGGCTTCTTTCCTGCGCTCGGCCTGAATTCACCAAACTCACCACAGTGATCTCTGGGGAGTCGCTGCCCCCCCGGAGCCTTGGAGGTGCAAACCCCAAAGAGCGAGTGTTGGGCGATGGAGGAAACGTTTGTCCCGGGGCCTTCGCTCCCGGCTGGAGGTGTTTGTCAGCCGAGGCCGATCCTCACAACCCTCCAGGGAGGACGCCTGGTCGGCCTCTTCAAAGAGTCCCAGCTCCCAGAGCAGGAAGTCCAGCCCTGTGCTGTTTGGAAACAAGATGAGGCCGACAGGAAGGAAGGTAATCCATGAACACGCAACTGTGCTACTGTCCACACAACTACACACACACACACAGACACACACACATAAACTGGCATCCGTCCCTCACCCACAAAAACCTGAGAATTCCTCGGACCTGATTTATCTTGTGTTTCGTGCTGTTAAATAGTCGAGGTGCCTGGTGTGGATGACTCTGGTTTCCTGTGTGGCAGCTGAATGTGAATATGTGACTTCACTCTCCAGGTCCGAGCGGTTTCCCCCTGAAGGAAAGCAGATCTCAGACCTGCAGCCAGTTCCTCACCTCCTAAAATAACCTGAAATCTGAATGAAATTTGGTTTAACAAGACGGATGAGAGGTCCCTGCTCGGAGCCGGGTTGATTTATCCGTCTCTGCTGATATCACAAAGCATGTGATGCTTCTTCACAGAAACTTCCTGCTGCTGAGAGAAAGATTGATGGAGACAGCGTTTTATTGGCTTGTTGAATAAAAACAATCTGAGATTCAAGGTTTAAAAACAAGTGGATTCGTAGACGGGAATGATAGAAGTCTTTAATCCAGAGGAAAAGACCACGACAGCGTCCACGAGGATGAGCCCACTCCTGCACCAGTCCCTGTTCAGGTTTACTTCAGCTGTTCCTGCTGCAAACCACCAGAGAGCACTCTTCAATTGGTTTTCCACGGAGGAAGTATTCGCACTGCAGCTGAGGGAGAATGTGGCTGGAACAAAAATCTGCTGGAGCTGCCAATGAAATCAGGAGCCTGGCTTCCTCAGCGAGACGCGGCCTGCTCCTGCTCGTATTATACAGCGTGTGGTAATATTGTGGCTGCAGGGAAATTAGCTGCTGCACAGCGGTGTGTGTGAGGTGAGGATTAACTGTTTTCATTTCTGTAACGTGACCCAACGTGGAAGCTGCAGACGTAAAATAAAAGAAGACAAGACAACATGTTTGGGGTCGAAACACGGAGAACTGAGGAATTCAGCGTCTCCGTGTATTAAAACCACCGGGACGAGTTCACTCTGAATTCAAGCAACACGATAATTCTGTTTAATAATAAGATATAAGATACATGAGATATGCTGAATCTTGTGTATTTAGTTTTCGACAAATCTCCCGCATCTATCTACAGAGATTGATATTTTAATTTGACTTATAAAAAGGCCTCAGTATGTGTAGATCTGACTGTAAATTAATATGAACAATGACACATCTACCAACAGTGAAGCCAAATCCTCTTTATCGCCCCCTGGTGGCTGGAGCCATCATAATCCCCGCCTCCTCCATGTCACCAGATGGGACATGGACCACTCTAAAAAGTCAAGGTCGTTTTAGGTCGTTCCTATCACACTGATGTGTTCATGTTTCTTTAATTAGTTATTTAATTATACTCCATCCCTGATTGCTGTGGCTCCAAATGACATCATAAACCCAAGATGGCAGCGTTTTCATATATTGGCTTCATTTCTGGACAATAGGAGAATAATGCAGGTTTAAAGGTAAATCCTTTCTGTGTCTGAGTCCTATTATGATTCCCTTCCGAGGCATCGTGGTGAGGAACTGGCCCCGAACCCGGACGAGACTCTCTGGGAATCGAACTGTAGAAAAATATGGTAAACAACTCCCACAATGCGAGATGATGATGAGCGGCCGGGGCCTCACGGAGCTCCGAGCGCTCACATCCCCTCACAATAGCAAGAAGCTGCTGCCAACACCTGATTCCAATCATATGTGATCATATGTGATTATTAGCACCTGTGGACGCCCCCCTCCACACACACACACACACACACACACACACTGCCAGAGACAAGATAGTTTGCAGACTGTCCCTTGTATTTGTACTGATATTGTTGCAGCCACAGTTTTTATGATGGATCTGACATCCAGAGATTTTAAATCAACGTCTGATCCAAATCTTTGCAAAATAACTATTAGTGAAAATGCTGAGCGCTGCATTGTTGTGGCCAAGCTTTGTTTATAATGAGCCTCGTCATGTGCACGGCTTCTTTTTTCATTTTACAGAAAGGGCTTCTTATTGGCTGCAGCTTTTCTGTTGCTTCTAAAGGAACTTGTTGGCTTGTGGTGATGTCATGGATCCAGGTAGAGCTGTCGACAGGGATCAGGTCATCAATGTTCATTAATCAATAATCAGATTTTCTACTGATTAATCCATTAATCGCCTAATTTGTAAGATACAGAAATCACTTTTTGGCAGTTTTGCTGAAAAATCATCTTGAACAACTGATTTATTTTTTAATAATTGCTGATTTAAAGTAGTCGATTGCAGCATCAGAGCTACAAATCTCTCAGAGTAGCAGCAACATCCACAGCTTCATAAATAAATCAAATATTATGGGGTTAATCAAACATTTTGGTCAAACTTGAATAAGCTGCTCTCGTCATATCTTTCAGATTTTGAGTCGTTGCAGCTCAAAGCTTCAAACCAGACTTCCAGAGAATTTTAAACGTTTGCTGTTTTGGTTTCTCTCTCACTGATCTCATCGGTGCAGCAGGAGGCAGCTGCTTCACTGGAAACCACAGATCCAGTCAGAGAAGAGCACAGAGAGTCAGACACTTCCTGATGAAGGTGGTGGAGACCAAACCAGAGCTAAAACACACATGCAGTGGCTGCTGGACATGAACGTGAATGATAATGTTGTGCTGTATTTGCTGGAAGAGAAAAATTAAATGAAAATTAATGTGGTGGAACCTGAAAACAACGACCAA
The DNA here is from genome assembly GCF_947347685.1 of Pleuronectes platessa. Taxonomy (NCBI): domain Eukaryota; kingdom Metazoa; phylum Chordata; class Actinopteri; order Pleuronectiformes; family Pleuronectidae; genus Pleuronectes; species Pleuronectes platessa. The sequence goes on from NC_070646.1 coordinate 2,270,316, forward strand.
CACATCAAATGATTGTTTGTAAAACTGTTGGCAAACTACAGAATAAAAAAACACACAACATCCCTTTCACCACATCTCAATTTGCCCGAAGCTACTTGTGGAATCTATTGTGTTTTTTAAACTGTGACTTAAATGTGCTGCTCATGAATAATCACTTCCAGCTATAAGAGCCATTGTTCACGAAAAACTTATTATTACAAAATTCATTGCACAATAAGCTTCCAGGTTGTTGATGCTGATTCAACCTGTGGTTCAGTTGCAGAAATGCTTTTCAGGATGATGCTCTAAATGCCAAAGCTGTGATGAGCTCGTATAATATCGAGCAGTGTTTATGTATTTGTGGACATGGGACGTGGTTTTTAATGTGCAGCTGTGGGAGTACTCTGTGTAAAAAGTACTGAAAGAACCGATTTTCAGAATCAGTATTTTACTGCGTTTCGTTCTATCATTTCAAGAAGAGAGAGAAAGTCAAATTCAATGCAGGAGTTTGACTCAGTTTCTCTTGTGCTACTGGTATTTATTAATGACTCCATGAGATGAAAGCAGTTGTTTACTGTTTCTGTCGGTGTTGTAATATCTCAGAGGTTCTGACAGCTACACAATCCTGGAGTGAATCACCCCTTCTGGGAAATGAACTTCCCACTCTTCCCACTCTTCCCACTCTTCCCACCCTTCCCACCCATCCCTCCTTCTCGTGTCCATCCCCGGCTCGCAGCCCGGGACAGTAGCAGAGACCAGGGACTCAAGACCCAGGTGATGTGAGCGAGGGGTCACTGGGGGTCACGCTGTCAGACACAGGAGACTGATGGAGGGCCCCGGTCCGGCCAGTGTCACGAAGATGGATCAAATGAAAACACACACACACACACTCATACATAGACGCACACAAACAGATTTGTATGGTATGAACAGATTTGTATAACCAACATTATACAAAAATGACATCTGTGCACAACTTTATCTCTATTTCACACTCTCACTTTCTCTGAGTCGTGAACACACACACAGACACACAAACACACACATACACACACAAGCACACGCACACTGAGACTGACAGAAACAGGTTGTCGGCAGGGTGAGGGGAGATGTGACTCACGTCCAGCTCATTTATCTGCAGTCCATGTGTATGACTGAGCTTGAGTTCACATACCCCCACATCTCTCAAACAAACAGCTTTCTCTCACACACACACACACACACACACACACACACAGACACACACACACACACACACACACACGGCTGCTACATTGAAGAAGATCAGACTCGTCTTCAAAACACAACTAAGCTGTGATGTTTCCTGAAGGATGAGAGATGTTATTTTACTTTTGCCTTAATGTCAGTTAATCCAATGATAAGTTACGATGAAGGAAGATTCTAATAAAGTTAAAAAAATTTAACAAACTACTTGCTTTACGTTGTAGTGACGACTTTCATGTGATGACTGATTGGTAACAAGCCGTAGATCCTGTCTCTGTTGTTACGTGAGTATGAAGAACACAGCTAGCTCTGCCAGTCACTTAACGTTAACCAATCATGTTTAGATGAATCTTCTTTAGCCAAAGCGGCCAATTAAAGCCATTAACGGTCATTTTGAAGCCTTGAGTTTGAAGCCTTTTGTCTGCGGCCTGCTCCCATTGGACGGTGCTAGCTGTCAATCACACGGTGTCGGCTCCCCCGGTGCTTCATCGTCTATTTGAGTCTAAATTAAAGATCATTAGCTAAATGAGCATCGTGCCGTATTGAAGAAGACTTGAAACTAGACCGTTAACTTAGGAAAACGTTTACTCACGTTAAAAATCAAGTAAAGTCGGTTCTATAGAAACAACAAGCGGAGTCGCCCTCTGCTGGTCGTTGGAGAGAACACACATTTTATGACGTTTCCACAGATGTCCATGGGAATGACTTCATCGTCTTGATGAAATCAAAAACGTGTCTTTCTCACTTTAGCAAAAAATATTAGCAAACTTCCTTTATCTCTTTGTTTCAGACACGTGCACTGACGTACGCACACACACACACACACACAGACACACACTCTCTCTTAAATTTATACTGACACACAGATGGCCTCTGCTCCGACCACAAATGTAGTGTAACCCCTGGTCCCTGTGGTGCGGCCGGGGCTCAGACTGCCAGTAAAAGCGAGGGATGCTTCATGGCTCAACAATTTGCTGGGTAAATGGAAAGGGTTCGGTGTGTGACCTCAAACACTCTCCCCTCTGTCTCTCCCTCGCTCGCTCTATCTCCCTCTCTCTCTTCTCCCTCTCTCATCTCGTCTTCTCCTGATTTCATTGGTTTTTTCTCCTAATCTGATTTTCTCTTGGCTTCTTATTTTACGTCTTCTTTAACTTTTTCCTTCTTCCCCTCTTTTCGCCTTCGGGCCGTTTTAATTCATCACCCTCTCACTTTTTCTTGAATGATTTTTGTCTGGTCCACAAAAGAGAGTCAGGTTCTATTCTAGTATCCAGAGAATAATAAAGAGTAATTTTATCAGCTCTTAAGTCATATTTTCTTTCCCCACTTTTCCTTCTGGCTCAGAAATCGTCACCAGCAGTTTTCCGGTGATACAGTTTTACATTTCTGTTATTTCATATTCCTTTTCTTCTTTTCCAGTAGCCTCTCCTGGTGTCCCTGTCTGTCTCTGTCCTCTTGGCGGAGTCGTGACCCACTTCCCCCCCCCCGGTCTGAGGGGTCAGGAGCAAAGTGAGGACACTCGAGGAGGAAGGAGAACCTCAGCGCGCAAATATGAGCAGCATGAGGAGAAAAAACTCTGCATTTCTGTAAAGTGTGGTTCAGTGGGTTTACTGGGTAACGGATACGCTGAAATTCAATCCAAAGTCGGCTTTAGCCAAAAAGGTTTTAATGGTATTAGAGACGTTACTTCATGGAGAAGTGGCTTCATCTCGTGAGCAGCGTGCAGAGATTAAAAATCAGTGATCAGAAAATTGAATAATTACATCCTTGCTTGATCCAGATGTGGGTCATCTACATGCGATTGCTGTCACACACACACACACACACAACTGCAGCTACTGCTTCATATCTCAAGACGTCAAACTCAGGAGTTTTCTGAGAGAAAATACGAGCTTGTACTTTTGAAATATGGCTCTGAAATTTCATATTGTGTTTCAACGAAGCGAGAAAAACCTCAAGAGTTCGGACCCGGTTCTCTTATCACCTCGGAAAGTGAGGGAAAGTCCAGCCAGGTGGATTTGGGTGTGTTGCTTTAATGTGCACACACACACACACACACACACACACATGCATAAAAGCAGAGGAAGGGGGAAAAAGAAAAGAGTTTTTGGATTGGACGGGACAGGCAGGGACCAGGGGGTTAACTTTCCCCCGAAGGGTGTCAGAAAAGGAACTAAATTGGGTGTCAGAAAGTGCTAAAGAGCTGAAGTGAGTCCGGGTCCCTGGTTCCCATGTGGGTGGGTGCTCACTTTTTATATTTTACAGACAATGTCCCTTTAAAGAGCCCCGCGTCTGGAAAGCCCATTAGATGTGCGTATAAAATTTCCCCCGTGATTAATAGTTGATGAAGCAGGGTTGTTTGGAGGGTACTACCAACATGTGGCCGGCAGGGCTCCTCCTCTGCAATCTCACGTTACACCCCATAAACTTGCCACTCTTTCCCACCTATATGTTTAAAAAGGAGGAGGGCTCACTTGTCAAGAGAGCCTTAGAAGAGTTGTGAAAACAGCCAGCGCGAGGAGGGGAGTCCTGCAGTTGCGGACGCAGCTCTCCTGTCGAGCCACAGGCCAACTCAGATCAGCCGAGGGGGGGGAAGAGGGTGTGTGTGTGTGTGTGTGTGTGCGAGTGCAAGGCATTGGGGGAAAGTGTGCGAGGACCAGAGGCTCCAGAGGACGTCACGCACTCTCCCAGAGAGAGAGAGGGAAGCACGCCGCCACAGGAAGGTGTCTGTCCTCACGCGTTCTGGACTCTGGACGAGTCGGAGGCCTCGGACCGGAGAGAGCTTTTCAGAGTGGAGAAGAAGATGTGCTGAAGTGGATGATTCTCCAAAGAGACAGAGATACAGATTTGCGGTTGTGACTCACTTTCTGAGACGAGGGTTCAAGTTCCTCGACCAGGACAACACTTGAATTAAGACCTAACTGAAGAGTTTGTGCATCACCATGGACCAGCCGGCCAGCAGCTGCATGCGGAGCGCCCACCCCGGCAGTCCCATCTGGGGCTGCATGAGGAACCCTCACTCCGGGGTCCCGGGGGCCAACCTGCAGTCGCCCTACCAGCAGGGACCTTTCTCCCTGCACCAGAAGCCGGACTTCCTGGCCTACACGGACTTCTCCAGCACCTGCCTGGTGCCGACCGCCCCCCACGCAGCCTACCCCCGCGACGACAGACTGTACCAGGAGAGCCAGGGCGGCTACCAGAGAGCCGAGTGGCAGTTCAACCCCTGTGAGACGCGGGTGAGAGCGCCCGAGCCCTGCCTGCCTGTCGTCCCCCCCGCTGCGGTGGTGGGCGGCGGCGGCGGCGGGGGCGGAGGGCCCGACCTGGACAGTGTGGGGGGAGAGAGGCTGCCCGGTGCTGGGCCCGGCTGCCTGGAGGGAGAGTACTCACCCCAGAGCGTGGCGTCGGCCGACTCCGACAAGAAGAGCTCCAATAAGAGGAAGAGAGATGTCACAGGTGAGTGAGGGGCATGCTGGGATACATGGCGGCTGGTGTGTAGAGGCAGCAGAGCTTAGAGGAGGAAATCATCCTTTAACAGAACATCGGGGAGTATTAAAACAGATAGTGGACATTCCTCTTCTTCTACTGCACACTGGTGGAAACACTGAGGGGAAGAAGGGGAGGAAACATGGTCACGATCCAAGAGATCAGCTCGACCCAAAAGTTCTGAGGAACTTTCCTAATTTAATTGGATCAAAACCCCCCCCGAAAAAAAATGTGAAATCAGGATTCCCAGTATGACTCATATTTCTGTAGACGAGTGTAAACAAAAAGCCACGCAGCCGGTTTGTGCTGCTTTAAATCTCACGGTTCAGGACGTGTTCCACTGGCACCGGGAGACTCTCGCTCTGTTTCCTCACCAGGCTGGTCTGGAAGCAGCGGCCTCACCACATCGCTATGTGAAGGGTGAGGAGGTGACGAGACTCTTGTGTTCCAGACACACGCTCCGAGCTGCAGTCGCATCCTCGTATTGTTCGGGGGGGGGGGGGGGGATTCAAAAGGCCCCGGGCTGATTAACGAGGCTCCTGAACGTTTCATTGCGTTTGTGTATCCGTTGGAAATAGAACCTATTGTGTTATAACGGCCGCGGGTTAAGAGGCATCACAGGTGCTTCAGGCTGCTGGGAGCTCGTGGATCTGTCATCTCTGAAGTCTGATTAATACACAACCGAGCTGCAGTTAGAGACGAAAGATGAAATATTAAGAAGAATAACTTTTGACGAGGAAAGAGAAAAAGTGACATCATGTAGAAAATGTTTTTTTAAGGATATTCCACAGATTTGAGTTTGTCGGCTGCTTCACAAAAAGATTCTAAACTATTTCCATTAGAGCTCAGTGTCGTCTCATATCCTCAAGTCGTGAAGCACTGAAATCGGATCATTGTACGTTTATGGATAAACAGTAAAAATTATTATTTTCTACCATAGCTCATTTTACTAATGGGAATCAAACGTTACTCATATCGTCAATATGGCAGCTTAACTCTTAAAAGTAGAACATGTGACAATAAGAGCAAAAGTTAAAGATGAGTCTAATGTAAAAGTTCAAATACGCTAAATATCAAACTGTTTAAATTGAGATAAAACTTCATTAAACATCTGGATCCTCTACTTTCCGCCCGTTTCCCCTCACACAGGATTTATGAAGTCAGATTAGTATTTTGCACTGTTAATGATATTACATTAATATTTTGTATTTATAATTGTCCGTACTGAAACTCTTTAGGGTTCAAGAGTATTTGTTTGTATATGTTTTGTAGATATTTAACGATATGTCTCAGTATTGATGTGAATCCACTCGTAGATGGGTGGAGTTAGCACCATCATAGAGTCCAGATGTTGTTACACACATTGATCCTGTTTGTTGTTCCTGCTACACAAAGTTTTAAAGTGGACGTCAAGTTCGTCCAAATCTGACTAAGTAATTATCAGGGAATAAAAAAAACGACTTGACAAGCAGTTAAGAGGAGTGGGGGGGGGGGGGGTAGGGGGTGCAGACCTCCCCCAACCCCCCCCCCCTCATCCCTTCCTTACCTTATTGTAACCTCCACTGAAAACATGCCAGACCACGTCTGCTAAAATCACTTGCCCGTGAGCGAGCCCACTCTTTTTTTTTTTTTTTTTTACATTCTTATCCATTGACATTTTCCTGTCGTTAAGCCGTAACACAATCTCCCACTGAGTGCATGCAACATGTCTGACCACTACATCAGCTCGTGGGTTTCTGTAGTCGTGCATCGACTACAGAAAGAATATTAGGGAAAATGTCCTGAAGGCATTTCTATAGAGCTGCTGTAAAGACTGTGTGTGTCTGTATGAAAATGTGCTGCACAAGTCTGATACTGACTATAACACAAGGTTGGACAAATATGTTTTTATAATATGGATAAATGAGAGAAAATCTAGCTTCATTTTTACTATTATAATTAGTATTAGTAGAATTATTAATGTGAGTAATTCCTACAATTTAATGAATTTCTGAAAAACATAAAAAACGTCTGTTTCACGATAAAATAAAACATTCAAACTTAATTCAACGTTCACTGGCAGTTTATAAACACAGAAAAGAATAACAATCATAGTTGTGAACAAATGAAACGTTTTAACAGATTCATAATAATTATAACTCCTCTTGTGAAGCGTTAATTACAGTTAATAAACGTATAATTACAAATGATTACACATGTGAGCAAACCCACTGTGTTTCAAAGCATCTTACACACATGTGCTAATCAACCACAGCTGGATTTAAAGGTGTTTATGTTTCTTCATGTAACTAAATGATTAAATAATTTGTTATCGAGCAAACATTATCATTCTATTCATTAATCGATCGCTGCCTTCGATAAATAAGTAAAACTAATTCCTTGTGAATCCCGGCTTTGACCTTTACACACAAATTACTTGATCAGTCACTCGTGTAATTTTCCCATCTGGACTATTTACTCTGAAACATTTGTTAACTTTACAACAGCTTTCATTTTCCTCCTGATTCAGACAAACGACTGTTTCTCACCATCTGCCCCGAAAAGGCACCAAATGCTGTTAGTCCGTGGGACCCTGCTGGGAGCAGGAGCCTCCTCGCTGGGAGTTTACGGCCCCTGGCTGTGCAGGATATTTATTGGGGGCCTGTTCAGTGAGAGCCAGTGTGTGTGTGTGTGTGTGTGTGCCCCTGCCAGGTGTTCGGTCTGACTCGAGCTGCCTGGCCCGGCTCCCGACCAGGCCCGGCCCGGCCAGGCAGCGCCGGCACACTCAGAGCGGCGTGCCCTTAATGATGTTTGAACCGCAGCTAGGAGGTTTTCCGACATGACACATGCACACACGTCAGGTTTTCTCGCACACGTTAAGCAGATACGCACACAAACTGCACACATGTCCCGGTCTGCCCAGTCACATCTGGACCGGTGCAGTTCAGGTCCTGGCCCGGCGCTTCTGGCAAAACTCCTCACTCTGACAAATTAGAACCATTTTTCTGGAGATTACATCAGCTGCTGGTGTCGCTGCTAATGCACAGTTATTACAAAAAGCTAATTTGCTTTTAATGCAGCAGAGAGGTTTTCACCCAACGCTAAGTCGTCCAGCTCTCGTTTAAATTCATCCTGGTAAGTGAGCTTTAAAATTGTGCCAGAAATATGGTGGCAGAGAAATCTATAAATCTGAGCAATAAACGTCACATGACTCGTTTTTAAAAAAGCTTTTTATAATATCGACCCTGCTGCTGCCTCCATAGAGATCTCAAGCTCTTTCTCTGCTGTACTCGCTGTCATGTAGAGATGAGTTAATGTGTATTTCCCCCGAGTGCTCCAGTAGGAAATATCTCCCCCCCCCACACACACACACACACACACACACAGACACACACACACTGAGACCTGGACACATCCGCACCTTTGTTCTTTTGTTAGAGGCTTTAACGATGTTCCGCTGCATTCCTCCTCTAACTCAGTCCCTCTGTGGCTGGTTTGGTGGCCTCTGCCCTGCGCCGGCACATTCTCACACGCAACACCACCCAATGCTAAAAACGCACACATGTCCAGCTGCACACTCATGCACGTAAACACACAAACAAAGGGTGAACATACATGATTCACGTGCACTAGATGCTCACCGTGCACGAGGTGGGTACAGGTGAACAGGCCTCAGGGTGGTCTCCCTTTTAAAGGTGCTCGGGTTTGGGGTGTTTACTATACGAGGGGCCTCCCACTGGAGAGGCTTTGAGGTTGTGGTTTGTTGGTTGGAAAAGTCTTTAAGTTCGGCTTTAACAGTCGACTGGAGGCTGGTCAACAAATTACCGGACAGCTCATCCAAATCGAAATTAGCCGTGGATAACATTTAAATAGAAGCGTTTATGGGTGAAGTGATGCAATCGTGTGTGAGTGAGTCAAACTGGAGGTTTGAAGAAAGAATAGAGATGAAGTGTTTATATATGAAAGTGATGCAAAAGGTTCAAGGACTAAATGCACGATGCCGTCTGATGGAATAACGTGAAGTGAATTGACTGAAGTAGAAAACCAGGCGTCCAACTCACGCTGCACGAAACTCATATCTCTCTCTCTCTCTCTCTCTCTCTCTCTCTCTCTCTCTCTCTCTCTCCAGATATCCAGGACTCCGGTTTCAAGGTGGACTCCACCTGCAAGGCCCGGAAGGAGCGCACGGCGTTCACCAAGGAGCAGCTGAGAGAGCTGGAGGCCGAGTTCACCCACCACAACTACCTGACCCGGCTGCGGCGCTACGAGATCGCCGTGAACCTGGACCTCACAGAGAGACAGGTAACCCCCCCCCCCCCGGGCTTGGATGAGGGATGAGATAATAATCATCATTCCACAGTCGCTGCACATCAATCTGTGTTCAAACATCTGCTCTCAGAAGAAGAGAGAGTGAAACAAATCCCCCGAAAAACAAAAATCTAGTAGAAAGAATAACGTTTAAAACCCTAAAAGATATCAGGGAACATCTGATTTTAAATAATTAAATAATAATAAATAATGAAACTCAAAGTGAACAACTCATCTCTCCACGTCCACTCTGGTTTTTATAACAAAGCCTGAAACGACGACTGCAGCTGAATCACAATGAGACGTTTTTTCCAGAACTCTTTTCTTCCTGTGGTCGCAGCAGAATGACGAGCAGCTCTAACGAGTGGGCGGCTGCTCCAGACCTGATGAAATCGGGCGAACATGTGTCGATGCTGCCGGATAAAAAAAAAAAGAAAAAAGAAAAAGAAAAAGCCCCCAGTCTGTCTGTGTGTGTGTCTGTCAGGCCCAGTGTCCCAGCTCCTCCTAATGAGGCCGCGGTGCCACAGTGACCACACATACTGCCGTCTGCTGCTAAATCTATTTCACAGACCCTCTGAAAAACACACACACACACACTGAGTTGTACAGAGAGGCCGACACACACACACACACACACACACACACAGAGCCCGGTTCCATCCCCGCTCAGAGCTCCCACTGCTCCCACTCATCCTACATGCTCTGGCCATGTGCCGTCCGTTCAATCAGTCACGATGAGCAGCAGACGAGGAGGCTTCAGATCGTGGGAGCAGATTGGTCCAGGGAGTGCAGGGCGGGGGGGCGGGGGGGGGGGGGCAGGGGGGGCTCAGTGGGATGTACAGAGGTCGCTGCACACAGGTTGGATGGACGGAGCTGGGAGCTGCTCTAATCATCTTACAGACTGTTTAATATCTTATTGTGTAAAACCCATAACTCCCCACATTCTGGAGAGGAAGCTTGAGCTTTGTCTCGCTGGTTCCAGATGTATTCCTACTGGTTTTACTGGGTTTTATTGTTTTAAAAAGGCGTCCTGGTGCTGTGGCTATCAGTCAGCTGTGAAGAAAAGAGTTCCCATTCAAACAAATGCAATATTTCCGACACTCTGAATGATGTTTATTAAAAACAACAGAATCCAGCTGCGTGAGGAAACGATCAAACCTTCAACAACCCTCAGAAGTTCACATCCCTCCTCCAGAGTTCTTTCTTATCGAGCTCTATGAGTTATTCACTGGGAAATAAGTGAAAATGCATATTGAAAAAAACTATTTTTCAATGTTTAATAAAGTAATAAAAGTGGTGGATCTGCTCCCTGATCCAGATCTGCACCTCGATTGAATCGGTTCTTTCCAGGCTGATGTTGCCTCCTCCCAGTTTCCTGGTGATCTGTCACCGTGTGTAATCAGCGTGTGACATCGTCCATCACAGATTTTACGTGCAGTTGTTTTTTCGCTGCCTGTCGTTTCCCTGAAATTCCTCCTCCGCCCTCAGGAAGAGCACGTTGCTGCTGCTGCTCTTGGCCGGACAGTCAGAGCATGATATTCTCATTCCAGAGCCGTGGATCCACGTTGTGTGTAAACTCACATCCTGTGTACGCTGACTTCCTGACAGACAAACTCCTTTGACTCACTGTCCATACGATACTCTCTCCGCCCGGCGCCTTGAGCCAGAGCCGAGGGGCTTTGCACCGACAACTCGTGCAGCAACCAGCAAGGCCAACGTGAACCGAGCCAACTCCTATAGAGCACCGGGAGATTTGAGGGGGGGGGATTATTTTGTCTATTTTTCTGCTGACTCTCATGTAAATTGTGATAAAAAATTGCAAAACACACAGAAAACCACGGTGATCCTGTTTCAGGTTCAACTATGGTAAAAACCCACCGAGCACAGTGTGTACAGTGAAGTACTTGTTATTTTAAGGTCGTGTGCAGAGTATTTATTTGTAGTTTGAACTCCTTCAGATTCACGAAGCTCCAACTAATGAGTATTTTAAGTTTATTTATTAAAACCGATGATTGTATAGAGAAAATAAACTTGTGGGGGAGAAAGATTCAGATCTAGAATCAAACTGAATCGTTTATTTTCAGTGAAAAACTTTAATAAATTAAGTTTAAAATCAGCAGTCATTCACCTGAACGTGTGTTTTTCTTTGCATAGATTATTTAAATGATTGCAGACGAATGTTCGGCCGCATTAATATTAAATTACTGCGAAGGGGGGGGGGGGGGGGGGGGGGGGGGGGGGGGCACCAGGGAGTCGTTTGCCCCCCGGCCGACTTCCCTCCAATTAATCACAACAGTTTCCTCCTTTGTGTATTCTGATTATAGCTGCGTAATAAAACAGCTAGAACGTGGTTTTGATTGACAGCCTGTGCTTCTCCTCCGCTTGCAGGTGAAGGTGTGGTTCCAGAACAGGAGGATGAAGTGGAAGAGGGTGAAGGGGGGGCAGTCGGCTTCACCCAACGACCCGGAGAACGACGACATCGACTCGGCGGCGTCGCCCAGCTCTGAATGAACGAGTGGGCGGTGGGGGGGGGGAACCAGAGCGACCCGGGGACCGGAGGGAATCGAACAATCCCAGAGACTTTTCATATTGTTTTTTATATTCCCGGGATGAAACCCCCCCCCCCCCCCCCCCGAGCGCCTCCTTCACTGTCACTTGTTGTAAATAGTTGATTTGTGTGCAGAGCGACTCTGGACGACACGTGGTCATTGTAGAGCGGTGACAGAGTCGTCTGATAACTCCCGGTATCAGACGCTGACGTGATTGTGTTTGAGGGCACCCCCCCCTTCGGTTCCAGTTTTGTAATCACGGCCTTCTGACGCTTGACTACAACCACCTGGGAAAACTCAGACTGCACACGAGCTGCCAAGCCACAAGCCCCTCCCACTCCGGGGTCCTATTTTGTGTATTTTGTTAGTTTCCTTCCCTAGAATATAGTTTTGTTTTTTTTTCCTGTCAAGCATTTTGTACTCTTCCTTTTTTATACATTTTGAATGTTATTGATAAAACACAGATGTTGCCTGTTTCTGCAAATAGAATAAATCATCTGTTGCAAATAAAAAAATAAACAGGGGAGAATATCCTGATAATTTCTTCCACTCGTTCCGATCGGAAAGTCGCCGGATGAGTTCTCTCGGCCGACGGCTTCGTCACCGGTCGACCGCTCGGTCCCGATATTATCTGACCGCACTTCCTGAGACTTGAGAGCAAAATAACCGAGGAGCAGTTTGCTTGTGATGTCGACGTTGAAGGTAATCAGTCATGAGTGCGTGAACGTGCTAAAGAGCTTCAGCCGAGGTCCACAGAGATGATGTGGTGATAAAAACTGATCCAGATTGATATTTTCTCAAGCTGGACAAAAAGCAGCTCAACAATCAGAACTTTGTGGTTGTTATTAATATCGAACTTCCTGTGGTGGAGGCAGAAAAATGCTGTAAAATGACTTTAAAGTGAATTCCACCACATACTCCATCAGTTCACTATCGTCCTCATGACCTTAAGGTTGTCATCCACCTGTGTCTCTAACTCCAACTGAGTATTTAGTCGTCTGCTGGATAATCAAACAGGAAACGGTTTGTCAGCACATTAACGACGTTGACGGTGTGTTTACAACTTTTTCTCTATATAAAAATGTTAAATCAGAATCAGAATCAGAATCAGAAAGTATTTATTGCCAAGTAAGTTTACACCTACAAGGAATTTGCTCTGGTTATTGGTGCATACAATGAACATAGAACATAAAAACATAAAAACACAATAAATACAACACACATAAGAAGAGCAATAAAAAGAAACAATATATATTTACTCACTATTTACTTCTTATTTACTCCCCTTTTTCTAATATTTATACAAAGTAACATTTATTTAGACATAAACATATCTAAATAAAATATATATAATAGATAAAAGATATAAAAAGTGAAGTAAAAAGTGAAATGCAAGACAGTGAAGAGTGTCAGATTGCAATTTGCAAATAAATAATGAATAATGAATACTGCTTAAATTATCTTGCTGATAATTATTATCATGACCTTGGAACCAATCTGTGCCAAAGAGTAAACTACACAGCAGATATTACGTCTTTAATACACTCAATGTACAGAAAAGTGCAGTAGTTTATATAGATGAACATCAAATGAAGCGCAAATCTGCAAGGAAAATCACATTTACTCCACAATTTAATAAAATCGAGTAAATAATAACACAAATGTTTAAAAAAGAGAAAGACTCTATTAATAATAAAACCTAATACCAAGGGCCCTCATTGGCCCCGGGCTCTTGACACATTCCCACTTTGCACGTCGTTGGTGGTGACTGGACATGACAGCAGGGCCAATTTGCCACTTGCCTCTGATTGGTTGAGGAAACGTCCTCGGTTTAAAAAATCAACAAACATCTGACTGACAAAATGAATCCGGCTGAATTAGACTCAAATCATTTCAGTGCCTCTCTCATCGTGTCATCGTCTCATCAGTGAAATCCTCCTGCATGTGAATCCAGAGGAATCCCGACGCCCGGACGTGTAACCCGGGTGTTCTCCTGTGACAGAGCGAGCTTTACACATAATCCCTCCAGACGAAGCCATAATTATCTTCATTAATATCTCATACGGGGGGGGGGGGGTTGGATATCCGGCCCCCATCAACGCCCACAGAGATCCTGGCTGTAATCCTGCAGAATGTTTTCACAGAGGCAAGTGCTCTCCTGCAGACCCGACCTGATCTGAGGGCTGCACACGACTGCTCTGAGGTGACCTGAGAGTGTGTAGGTGTGTGTGTCTGTGTGTGTCTGTGTGTGTGTGAGTGTTGAGGGTTTGAACTGGTCCTTGCACACCATCACTGTCATTGCACTGAGCTCACAAAGAACCATTAACTTGACAAGGTGGAGCTGAAAGTATTTGGCCCCCCCGCACACTATTTTTAACGGAAGCATCTGGATGGGGCCAATTTGATCTCAACCTGAGTGGAACGTGGACAAACCCACGCACGGGGCCCCCAGGACCAGGGGGGGGGGGGAGAGAGAAAAAAAGGTTTGCTGGCTGACCACTTGCGTATGATGGAAAAGGGAAATAATAGGTGGGTATGGGTGAAAAGACGGCTTCTCAAGTACAGGATGTTGTTGTAGCAGGTAGCCAGTCATCCAATTTCCTGCTTCCCAAAGAAAACAAGAGCCTGAGCATAGGAGTCCCCAGACTTACAATAGTGGGCCTATGCTCAGACTCCGGCCAACCAAACAAAGCCTTCAGAGGTTACTGCCCTTTCTGCTGGTCTGCAGGGACCGGAGCAGGCGGGAGGCTGGTATGCACGATCCACACACACACACACACACAGACTCACACACACACACACTCACAGGGATCCGGGGTCAAGTGTTACTGTACGTCTGACCCCTGTGGGCCCCCCGCTGCAGCTGCTGGGGGTGGAACGGCTCCGAGTCGATTCCTGTGCCCGTTTTCCCCCTCGTTCAGCCTCTATTAGGCTCTATTATTGTATTAGTGGTAATAGTAGTCAAAATAAACCATGTCCAATGGTAATGATAGTATTAATATCAGCAGTGTAAACTAATGAAACTGGAATGTTGTTCTTTCACCATAGAGGCTCCTTTTAAAGGCGCGCGGGGGGGTGGTCACATTTATGGATTAGATTTAATTGGTCGGTGTTGTGAGTGCGGGATGTAAACGTTTGCCAGAAACACCCACGACGGCAGATTGTGTTCATCCACCGAGTTTAACGTATTTTCTTTCATCGCCTCGACAGTCGTGTTCACCTTGTTCTGTTTTTATTGATTTATCGTAAACGGCTTCGGCAGAGTCTCCTCCGCCGTGATTATTAAAGCAGATTCAGAAAAACATTCCTGAGATGTCTCCTCTCCGGTGACTGCAGCCTGCTCTGTGGGCGAAGAGCAATAAGGAAACATTCATCAGAGTTTCAAAGCGCTCGCTGACTTCACCCTCGACAGGAACATTCGTTTAACTTCGGCACACGAGAGCTTCTCCTGCCACTAAAAGCACCGATTACTGCACCGACTGGATCCAGCCAGATGCTCTGAAGTGGACCACGTCACCGGCACCGAGCCGGAGCACAAGTTGTGGTCACACCGAAGCAGCTGCTCTTCACTGTTTCCATTTTTAAACATTTCCAGTTATGAATCATTCTGCCGGATTAAATGGTTTTATTAAAAAATGTGGCAAGACATTTAAAGAAAGTTGTTATCCTGATCGGTAAACAGGTTGTGTTAATATGATGTAGTATATTTATTAATTTGAATCCTACATCAATTTAATATGAAGGGTTGCACGAGGTTTCAAGAAGTAGCCAGTATTATATAATTAGATATTAAAAGTTGAAAACACTATTTTAACAACATGGCTGACGTGCAGCTCCACTCGTTCCTCCACAGTCTGAGTTTTATTTTGAAAACCCAGCGCTAGCTCCTCGGCTCAAGCTGCTCTTGGCGGGAAAGATCTTGATGGATCGCCGGAGGTGTGAAGGTCATCTCTACCAGAGGCCACCGTAGAAAATAAAGCATGTCCTCCTCCTACTGGGCCCGTGCACTCTCTCCCCCCCCACCAGCTCCATCTGCACGCTGTTATTGTGCAACTGGGAAGGCGGCTGGAGGAGGGGGGGGGGGGGGGGGTTACATCAAACACTCGCTCCACAGAGTCTGACAGGCCGACAGAGAAGGACAGTGTGAGAGTTAACTTGACTTCATAATGAGATGATATTGTAGAGGGAGGAGGAAGAGGAGGGTTGATCTTCTCTGTTGGACTGAACCTGATCATGGGAAAGTTGTTTTCGACTCTGCCTCTTGTGGATTCTCATCTTTTCAAATGTGACACTAAGAGTCTGACATGTCTGGCTCGCCCAGCTCGGGGCTGCAGAGCCGACGGAGGCGCGCTGGGTTCTGTCAAATGAAACGCACCCAGGAGGAAGTTAATGTTACAAGACTGTTCCTCTTTCTTCCTGCTCGGCCCTCGTCTCTGTGATCCTTCATCCTGTGACTTGCAAAGAAGCCCTGGACACGAATCCTCTTTCTTCTCATCCTCCTTGTTATTTCAGGCCACCTGCGAATCCATTCCTCGGCCTCAGCCCCTCCGCTCGTCTGTTTCCAGCCTCTCGCACATGCAAGGGCAGAAACCGCCAAAGAGCAAGAGGAGGGAGGAGAACACATGTGATGTCTTCCGCACATCCTCCCAAGACGGCCGTTGTGTTGAAGGAGGCATACGAGGAACGTGTGTTAGCATGTGTGTCACGTCAGCGTGAGCATGTTTGTGAGCTTTGCGTGTCCGTCCCTGTATACCTGAGAGTGAGTGAACACGCCTGGCGAGCAGAACCCAGGCGGACGCAGGCAGCCACGGACCGCCCCTGCTCACCCCCCCCCCACCCCCCACCCCCCCCCCCAGCCCCCTCTCTCGTCTCCGGTGATTAGCGGCTCCTGCAGGAGTTATAAATCTTCAATTTCCATTGCACAATCAGTCAGGACGGGCCAACGTGGAAGAGCTGCGCAACATTAAATTATCTGAGACTTCCTGCAGAGGCTGCTCTGGATGCTGGGGAAGGATCGTGCAGCCTCGGGCCCGGGGACCCTGGTCTATGGCTCCCTCTGGTTGGTACTTCTGACCTGCTGCGTCCTGCCTGTGTGGAGCCAGGAAACACGGCAGCACTCTGACTCCGCGAAGCATCACACAGAGGAGCACTCGATCACACTGTGTGCAGAGCAGAGTGAACATAGAGCGCCTTGTTCAGCAGAGAGCGCAGGGCGAGCAGCGCCCAGCGGGAGCGTCGGAGAGGGAGGCTTCGCTGTCCGACTCCGAGACGTCAACAAAACCCAACGACAAAAACAATCACACGTCTCAAACTCCAGATCTGTGTTCCTGAGAGGGAAGGACACAGAGACACAGCTTCAATAACAAACACAAGTCCGCCTCTAGATAATCATTTCCAAATAAACAAATCAGTAAACTTATTAACTGCTACGTTTACCTTTTCATTTTTCTCACAATCCCAAGAAGGCGTTTGTCAAGAAAACATAAATCCTGTTTGTTTTCTTGGTTTGAACCATCGACTCGAAACAAAGATGGACGACAGGTCTTCACCTTCTCCCACTAAGCCTGAGGTGAAGCCAAACTGTCCCAGGTAAGAGCGCTGCCACCACCAGCTGTGATTGGGGGTTGGGGGGGAATGGAGCCGTGGTATTGAACATGTACTTTTACTTTTTAGTTTGTTTCATATCCCAACTAATGACATGGGCGGGGGGGGCAGGATTTATGACCCAACCTGCAGCCAGCCACCAGGGAGCGATCGAGACACTTTGGTTTGAGCTAATGTTGTCAATGATGATATATAAAAAACAATTTAGTGCAACGGTTTAAAATCAGAATTGTTTTTCTGCTCTTCGTCATCTTCATTATTGAGGAGCCTGTGATGTTTATCTATATTCATTTTTTAAGTTTCCTGAACTTTCTGTGAGGTTTGAGTTCCACAACATGTTTAAAACCTTCAGTCTGCCTCCACCTGACAAGTGAAGTCCCATAAACATGATCTACCATTGAGTTATATTCGTGTCCCGTCACTGAGCAAAGTCCACACCTGAGCCCACATGCCAGGAGAACTCAGAGAATATCCGTGAAACATCATAAAATGCAGAGCAGCCCCGTAAAGGACACAGGCAGCTTTAGAAAAACATATCAATCAAACCCATCAGCAGCTTCTGGTCCGCTCTGTTAGAACAGTAGACTTTGTCTTGGGGGTAAGCCTAGAACCTCCGACCCTCTGCTGCGAGCCGCAAGCCGCTCCGTCTCACACAGACGCTCATTCAGCCGATGTGACCGGCTCCATGCTGCTGGTCCCCTGTCCAAACAGCCGCCGCCTGAGCAGCGCTGGGGAAATGGTCCTGGAGGCGATGGCGTCGCTCATCAGAGGAATCATCCATCAACACGAGGGCTCCCAGAGTGCACCGGGATCAGGCTGCTGTCATAAAGGTGTCACGGCCGCCAGACGGGCCCAGCCTGGGACAACAAAGACACAAATGTCCCTCGTGACCACAAGGACTCAACGTGGGCCTGGTGTCTGGAATCCGGTTCTCCCAGAAGCAACATGAAGATTAGGACCAGTGGAAAAACCGAGAGAGCTTTTCCATTAAGTTGCTTTAGATCACACATAATTTAATTTTAAACTAGTTGTGTTGATACGACTGTAATCACGTGGAACTTCTGGTTATTTAAAATAACCAGAATGTCGCTCCCTAGAAAACTATTAAAAACATTGTGTAACTTTAAAATGTAAAATATGAAATAATCGTATTCCTTTAATCCAAGAAAAAGTTTCTTACAAAGGTCTTCGGCCATGAATTGTTTCGTGGACGCTGCAATTACGTCATGTGAGCTTTAATGCAGAGTGTGTGTTGGTGTGTGTGTGTGTGTGTGTGTGTGTGTGTGTGTGTGTGTGTGTGTGTGTGTGTGTGTGTGTGTGTGTGTGTGTGGTGTAAGGGAAGAAGTTTAACACTCACAGGCTGATCAATAAATCGGAGGGTCGCTGAGCGGCAGCCGCACGTTTACTAGACCCCCAATAAATTCCAGGGATTTGGGTTTCCATACAAAGTTTTAGACCCAAGATGGCCGAGGTTTTCACGTACAGGTGTTGTCGTAAAAAACGATGACCGAGCTCCAATAACAGGTCGTGTGCATGAGGTCAGAGCCTCGACAGGGGCACGGCCGCGTCAACACCAGCAGGTCACCGTTTCAAGGTGTCTCAGCAGAAATGGAACCGTTCACACATAGTTTATTAAACTATATTCACATTGTGGCCCTTTTTTCTTAAATGACTTATATTTACAAAACTTAAATAAAAGCTACAGTGGTGTAAAGTCCCAGAAAACATCTGTGCGGTTGACCACAGGTTTAAGCTGAATTCATTTTCACATTGTGTAAAATTTCCCGACCATCTGGTGCTCGAGCAGAAAAATGAAAAAAACTGAAAATCTGCACAAATATTTGCAAACAGTATTTCATCCAGGCCTGCAGATGATTTCAATAAATGCAGATGCAGCCACACAATGAGCTGCAGCTCGGCTTGAAGCTACCCAGACGCCCCAGCTCTGTCCTGCCTGTGTTTTTAATGATCTGTGGGGACCGTGAGCCAAGAGTGTGACTGTGTTCACCTGTGCCAGCACACTCCGCCTGGCCGGCCTCCAAACCAGCTCTGAGCAGAACCAGGAGTGGGTTCAGGGGATCGTGAACCAAGGCTCTTTAAACCTCCTCATCCATCCAGTCCAGCACCACCCATCGATCTGTCGGGCTACCCATCTCTCCCAGACACACTCCACACTCTGCTTCTGGGCTGTGTGAGTCTGTAGCGTGACAACACCGAGTGTGTACCTGTAGGAGATCTGTGTGTGGGTACATGCGCCTGCAGTGCATCTCTGCAGAGAGCCCGGTGTCCAGGAGCCTGGAGTTTGTTATTCTCTCTGCAGTCACACTGTCTTTCATCAGGACCCGTCCTGCAGCCCACAGACTCTGCGTATACAGTTTCACAGTCTCGGGCCCCCGTCCTGCTGCAGCACGTGGGTGGATGATTTCTAACACATGGGAACCTTGGGAGCCCACGCAATGCTGGAACAATAGAGGACCTGTCAGGATCAGGGCACTGGGAGAGGACGAGACGGCAGGCGGTGATGATGTCAGAATCATTCACACCCACCCACACTTCCTCCGCCCCCCCTGGCTCCCGGCCACAGGGACGCACGCACACAGAAGCATTCTCAAGTGCCAAAAGAATTATTACTCTTGGTTTGATGGTACATATAAATCTTGCTTGGCTCATATGTGAGCACGTATAGATACACAAAATGACTCGTAAAACTTATCTGAACTCCAGACTAAAGGTTTATTCTTTATTTTGCAGCATGGGTCTCACACTAGCTTTAGATGTCGGTCAATTTACCAATTGAGTCCAGACTGAAAGATCCAAACATTTATGAATGGATGACCATCAAACTGGGCATAGCCGACACATCCATGGTTCCCAGTAAATACATCCCAGGGACTTTGTTCAGCTGAATTCACACGTCTGACTTGTGGAGCACCCATGTTGTTATTAAAGATTGAAATTAAAACATAAGAAACGATAGAAATGAGACTCAGAATCTCCTGTTTTCTGGACTGTCTGAGCCGGACAGGATGATTTGTGTGTACGTCTGTATACGCACTCTGTGTGTGCACCCTCTATCTACGAAATCCCACTTAAACCCCCGAGGATTTGGCCTCTTCCAGCCCTGCTCCAGCTGCAGACCTCTCGCACGCCCAGTGGATAGCGATCTGACTTCCCGTGACACCTCCGCCTCCCTGAAAGTGAGAACCAGCTCTCCAGCACCATATGGGCAGTAGACAGTGTGCGTGTCAGCGAGTTGGCAGAAAGGAGCGTCTTTAGATTCTGCTGCTCTTATCCTGAACATTATTTATTAGGTCTTGCTGGCCCTGGATGTGTGTTTGTGTAGTGCATCTGCAGAAAATGTTTTTGTTGGACACCGGGCGAGACGATAGCCAGATTCCTCATATACCTCTCTCCTTACTCTCAGCATCGTAGACGTTGGCTCCGCTTCTCTTTATTGTCTTGATGCAGATTCAAGACAACAGCAGAATCCATCCTGCTCGTCTGCCAGCGTTTGGAAAAATAACAGGCGATGCAATACGGTGGTGAGGGAAAGGAGGGACGGGCTCATTACCCAGGGGCAGGCTGGGTAATGAGCGGAGCTGCTGACTGTTCCGAGGGTTTGGATCGGGGGAGAGGGAAAACAGGACAGTTCCCAACGGTCGGCGAGAGTCCGGCGAGGCCACAGCACACGCCAAGCAGCCAGAGTGAGGAAAGCAATCCATCACTGGAGGGCCTCGGGAGGAGGAGCGGGGGGGTGCGCAACACTGGGCCAAACCATAACAATATGTGTGTGTGGCCATTGTTAGTCGCTCAGGGTCATTGTGTGTTGCCGGGAGCCTCCACACCCTCTGACATCAGTGAGAGTCAAAACCTCCAGCGACTCCCAAGAGCAAGGGGGACCTGTGGGAGTCATACAGCACTGAGATCTTTCCATTCACACACACACACACACACACACACACACACACACACACAGACACACAAATATGCCAAGCAATGGGAATGTACTATGTCAAGGGAAAGGAAAAACATTGCACTGGTGGTTTGCAATTCTCAAGTGAGCAAACACCATTAAGGTGGCGAATAACTCCTGAGAACTAAATCTCACTGGACCATCTTTAGTGTTTAAGCTTCTATATATATACATATAGAAGCTATAGATATATATATCATTTTATATATATATATATATATATATATTAATGGTTGGTTTCCCTCATTTCTCAAAACAGAAGTGTAAATTGGTCGGAAATGTAAATTGTGGTGTTCCTCAGGGCAGCATCCTGGGGCCACAATTGTTTATTGTCTTTTCATTGTGTGATGTGTATGTGTGATTGTTTTCCTGACTCCTATGGCTACACACACATTTATATATTCATCATTTTCACAGATGTGTTTGATTCGTTGTATCTGCTTTGTGTTTTACATTTTGAGCTTTGAGGATTTTTGGTTTTTTAACTTCAGGAAAATCATAGAAGTTGAATTTCTCCATGTGTTTTGCGAGGAAATGCTTCACACAAAGGAGGAAGGTGAAGACAAAATACATCAAAATACATTAATACATCAAAATAATACTTGGATCAATCATTTCCAGCTTCACAGGTTTGGGTTGCTGCCACATCGAGTGAGTCTCGCTCGGTGAGCTGACAGCTTGTTATGGCAGTCAGCAGGCGATCTGGGCCTAAACCAAACAATCCTGGGATTACCTCTGTGTTTGTTTAACTGTTTACTCTGGGCCAGGTTCACTCCCCCCCCCACGGACGGCAACACGAGCCATTACTGCAGAGACCATCTGTGGACACGGGTCAGTGTTGACCTACCGCTCTCCAAACACCATTCAGCTACATCCAGAGGGAATCCGTCAGGCCAGCACAAACACAAATGCTGTCAATAAGGACACATGATGCCTGCGTCTGTGCCGTTTAGCACCAGGTCAGCTTCTGGTTCCACCGAGCTGTTTGAAAATGTGATGAAACTTTCTCCATTTAGTACTTTGAATACTTTCTATGTGAGTCAGAGAAGTAGTTCTCTGCACATACCCAATTAAAATCATGACTTCAATAAAGAAGCAAAATAGCAAGTGGATATAAATCATGCTGTAGATGGTGGGAGAACTATTTGAAGAGGATTTAAACCACTGACACTAAATGGTTAAAGGATGATGTGACAGTGAGTCAATTAATCAGTCAGTTTTGTCTGTTCTGCAGAGAGCAGCCTGTCACATTCAGGCAGTTGTTAAGTTCCATCTCTGGCCGGGCGTGGAAATATTTTCTGCGTTGTGGAAAAAATCTTAACAAGAGACACAGCTCTCAACGAGACACAGTGTGAAACCAGTAAGTGAGTGCTGGGATGGTTTCAAGGTGCAAGGGGCTGGTTTCGGGTGAGCATATTAACACATTTAATGCTCTGGTGAGAATGTGGTGAATTTATAATAATCAAATGCAGGGATTTCCAGGTAAACTGTAATTTGGTAACTCTGCGAAGCAGCTGGATTTCTTCAATTCCCTGAGCTTTTTTTGTTTTGTTGCCAAACCTCAGTGGTTTCAGACCAATCGGGCTCGTGTGAGGAAGAAATGACTGGTAACTACAAATTACTTCCACACGGAAAACCGTTTAGTTTTATGACGTATTACTGTCACTGTCCACACTACGCTGCAAACTGGAAACGCTGCTGGTCCCAGTTTAAGGTTGAAAACTCCAGGGGCTGTGTTGAAGTGTGGATGAGCAGAAATAGGGTGGATTGGAAACGATGGTGTGGTCACCCGCCTTGACTCCTGATTGGTTCTTATCATTCTCGCCTTGAACCAATCACCTGTAAGATGTCAAAGTTTGACGTGTGTCCCTTCAAACCATCCAATCAGAAGCCTTCATCAGACGTCCCAACTTCGTGCTCCTTCCATCCAAAGCACCAAAGCAGAAGTGGAGTGGATTGGAAACGATGGTGTGGTCACCCGCCTTGACTCCTGATTGGTTCTTATCATTCTCCCCTTGAACCAATCACCTGTAAGATGTCAAAGTTTGACTTGTGTCCCCTCAAACCATCCAATCAGAAGCCTTCATCAGACGTTCCAACTTCGTGCTCCTTCCATCCAAAGCACCAAAGCAGAAGTGGAGTGGATTGGAAACAATGATGTGGTCACCCGCCTTGACTCCTGATTGGTTCTTATCATTCTCGCCTTGAACCAATCACCTGTAAGATGTCAAAGTTTGACTTGTGTCCCTTCAAACCATCCAATCAGAAGCCTTCATCAGACGTCCCAACTTCGTGACACTTCTATCCAAAGCACCAAAGTCTTCGCAATTCATTTCATACCGTGTTACAGCTAGCATTGAGCCAGGTTCGTTGTTTTGGGGTTTCAATGGCGAATGGTTCTACGTCTGCTCCGTCAAAGCTGAGACATTCCAACCAGTGAGGCGGCTGCACTCGTTCCCACGCAGTGCCGCTGTCTGTCTGAGCCGGAGTCGACTGAGATCCTGGCCCAAAGGAACACGTCGCTTCCTGGAACTAAAACATAATATCTTTGAAGAGAACCTGCCGGGGGACGTGAGCTCTGTGAAATAAGAAATGTACACGAGGAAGTCTTCGGGAAAACTATGTCTGTTTTGTAGTTACGGCTTGAAATTAATCTCCTCAGGTCTCAACACTTCCTACCGTCAGACTGCCCGATTATTATGGCTATTTAACACCACATCAAAAAGAATGTCGGATAAAGCGAATGCGCCACAAGAAATCTCGGACACCAGCTGGTGCGAAACCAACAGCCTCTATCCCATTCCCTTTAATCCAGACCAGTGGAGGACGGGAACCCTCCACCACCCTCGTCTCTCAGCAAAACACACCTGGAGACCCCAGTGCCACCTCCCTGCGATACATCATCATCACCAGCTCTCATAACCTCGGAGTCGGTCTTCATCACTCTGCCATCATCCAGTTTCCACCGCTCGACGCGCCGCGGGTCTGTACACACACATATTCTCAGACAGGAAAGCTACCCTTACACCAATTACACTCGGGCCGGCCTGCGTCTGAAGGGGAAGTCTCAGCCTCTACAAGTGTTCGGCTGCCTCGGCTGTAAACCGACTCCTGCCAGGCTATCACCTTTCAGCCCCGAGTCCCTGAG
Organism: Pleuronectes platessa; assembly: GCF_947347685.1. Taxonomy (NCBI): domain Eukaryota; kingdom Metazoa; phylum Chordata; class Actinopteri; order Pleuronectiformes; family Pleuronectidae; genus Pleuronectes; species Pleuronectes platessa. Next base: position 2,294,560 of record NC_070646.1, read on the forward strand.
TTATTACACTCGCTGCTGAGAACAGCCGGCCCAGCGTGGTCTGGTCTGGTCTGGCCCGGCCCGGCACTGAGCCTCGGCAGCCAGCCACCTCACCCCCCCCCCCGTCCCCCCTGCCCCCCCCCTCTCGTCTCCAACCAAACTGTGTGCTGAGGGGCTTCCGCTGCAGGTGTCTGAAACTTTCTTGTCCTCCTTCTGTCAGTCTTCTCCTCTTTGACGGGAGGTTTAATTCCCCCCCCTCCCTCGTCCACTCCCTCCCACGCTCCTTCTCTCACTCTCTCTCTCTCTCTCTTTCCTCTCTTGGTTTGTCGGCTCACACAGATTGTTCTCATTTAGTCTGCATGGTGACTTCAGGGCTCGCTATCTCGCCGTCTGTCACACATGCACATACGCACATATTCCTCTCTTCATCAATCCCTCTCTTGGTTTTTACAAGTCCAGGCAGCTGGTTGGGCTACTGGTTCCCTGGGGCCTGGAGATAGTTAAAAGGATGAAGCTCGAGGGAGGTGACGGAGGAAAGAGCTCGAGGCTCCACACCTCCGTTGGTTTTTGGGGTGTGTGTGTGTGTTGAAGGAACGTGAGACTTGTTGCCACCTCAACTGACTCTAACCTGATGGAGTTTAAAGACACTGTTTACATGTGAAACACACACTTTGCAGGTTGTTCTGACAAAGGTGTGGAGGCACAGTAACATGCAGTCAAATCAAATCAGGTTATTGAATCACCTCCTGGTCTCTCTGTGTCCTCCCCGGGTCTGCGTGGGTTTCGACTTCCTCCTGCCGTCCAAAGACTTTCAGATTGTGGTTGAATTGATTGCAGACTGTAAATTGTCCAACATGTGAATGTGAATCTCAAGACATTTGCATGAACTCCCAAAAATTTGAATACAATTGTGTTTCTAAGCTTTTTTGAAGTGCACAATGTGTGATTTGTGGCCCCCTTTATGGCCCCTGGTTTGGAAAAATCCCAGTTCCACCACTGCTATGGACTTTGTGTATCTCATGTGAAGAAGCAGCAGGAGATTGTCCGGGTCAGACACGTTCACAATAACAGGAACATGTCTGGAACCTTCAGGCGAGCCGTGGCGTCTGGATGGAGCTGCAGGAGGAAGGACCTGACGTGTGAGATCCACTGTGGAGATCTAGTCTCTCTTCGTCTTTCCAAGTTGACATTCACCTGTGTCTTCTATGTGTGTGTCTGTGTGTCTAAATCGCTGCACATCTTCGTCTTCATCGACATTTTCATCTGGATAAAGCTGTGTTTGTGCAGCTTCCTCATTAATTTCATTAGACCACTGTGTTGGCCCACAAGACTCAAACAACATGTTCAACTCTAGCGGCCTTTCAGATATGCACCAGCACACATTTTTACTATTACCTTGTTACACGTGATTCTACTGTTTATCCCGCAATTGTTAGCCAACTCCCCAGAGTTGTAAACTCCTGTGTTAGAGGATTATAAACTGTGTAAACGCTCCCGGCAGCTTCTCTCACTTCTGAACTCAGCTCTGCTCGCTGTTTGCACATTTGCTGTTTTAATGGAGCCAAACACAAAATTGAGTTGTTTCCATTTAAATAGTTTCACTGTTAAACAATCAGACGAGAGTAAAACAGTGATTTTATCACGGATTATAAATTCCTGCACTGCTGCTGTTGACTAAATAAAAAAAAATTGACATATATTGTATATTGACATTAGGGCTCAAAGAGAAAATGAGCGGAGACAAACTAAACTGTCGGCAGAATTACTTCCTTGTTTTTCCCGTGCTGTCTCCATTCTGTTTTCAGGTAAGGTGAAAATACATAATTATGGACAAAGAGAAGAACTTATTTTCCACTTGTCTACAAATATGGGAATTTGAAAATAAGAGCCCCGGGAGAGTGAAGTCTGTCCACACTAACACACCTGAAAACACTCATCACATGGTTCACTGGGCCTGTAGGTGCAGTTAGAGACTGAAGGCAGATTGTGTTCTATGCAGTTGTGTGATTAGTCAGGAAGTTACACCAGAAAAACTTTTAATAAATAAATAGAGCACAGGTCCAGCTGACAGTACAGTCCAGAGTTGTGTGGTTTGCAGGACATATTGCAATAAGCACACAAGTCAATAAAATACATCGTCGAATACGTTTGTATGCGTGTGCAGTTTTTGTGCCAGCTCCATCTTTATTTCCTCGACACCAGCTGTGCCACAGCGACATCCATAAAGTCCCTAAAGCTCTGTGTAATGCCCCCCCCCCCCCCCCCCCCCGACACAATCGACAGAAAGTGAGAAAGCGAGAAGCCGTCCAACACGGTAGCACCACCTCTCCCTCGGCTGTCCCGCGGAGTGGGAGGCCATGTTGTTTGTGTTGGGGAACTACCACTGGTGAACCAAAGCACCGGCGGTAATAAAGCCCCCCCGAAGAATCACAGCCTCTAGTTGGATATTTACCTTAGACTAATCTGACCATGGTTTATATCATCCGAGCTCTGTGAGTGGACGGAAAAAAGACATGTCTGCGGAGGAGAAGGAGGACCGGGGGGGGGCGTCAGGGACCCAGGCACCTCGTCTTGACCCTTTGAGAAAACCAGTGGACACGTTTGAGGAAACCTGATCAGCAACGAAAACAAGAATGAAGTCAGATCTTTATTTAAGGTAGCCGGCAGGAGCGCAGATCAGTGATATCCAGAGGAGAGGAGACATGTGGGTGTGGGGGGGGTGGAGGAGGTGTGGGAGGACCCCCCCCCCCCCCCCCCCCTCACCACACACACACACACACACACACCCCGCCTCCTCCATCCCTTCTCTCCTCTGAGTTGTTTTCTGAATTCCTGCCAGGAAAGTTTAATGGCTGTGGAATTTGAACAGGAAAAAAGCGGCGCTGGAAGTTTCAGAGGAAGTCGGATTCTGTGGCTCACGCAGGCAGCACCTCTGTTTGTGTTCCCCCGGCCCGGAGAGAGAGAGAGAGGGACAGACACCGACCAGTGAGAGACGGAGGAAGAGCGTCACAGAGCGTTTCCAATGCACAGCCCCCGGGGGCCCCTGGGGGCCGCCGACCTCAGCCAGACAGGCCCTGATCATTTGACCTCGCACATACATGACCGCGCATAGAACAATACACAAACAGCCCGCCGGACACACACCCAGCTCACGCAATCACAAAACCACCGCACGAAATATGCACATGTATAAATATTCAGGTACACAAACTGCGCAACCGCTGACACACACACACACACACACACACACACACACACACAGCGTTTACATCTTCTCCCGAACCCGCGACAAGACCCTGACTTCAACACACACTCAGGTGGAACCTCGGCCCAGCTGGTTCCCACTGCCACTTCAGACAGTGGGAGACAGATGTTGCTCCAGCAGATACTCTCGGTTTGAAGATATTCAGATTTACTGATATGCAAGAGGAAGAGTTGAACTTGATACTGCTTTCTGGGGGGGGGACTTTTGACTTTGATCTTTAAAAGTTCAGTTCCCACAAAATATCATGATCTCAGCCCTGCAGCGGTGTGGAAGCTTATCAGGGAGAAGAATGAGAGGAGGAATAAAGTTGACCTGAATCTAAGGAGAATTTTCAAAATGTTGCATATTGAGAATTAATCATTTCAATATGCAACATGAAACTTTGTCCCCTCGACTAAAACATTATCAATTTATTCAGAATTCATAAAAATCTTGGAAGAGGTGTCTGCATTCACTGAAAACTGAATTATTTGATAATGCAGGAACATTGCAGGAACTGGAGATGATGGAGCAGAGAACTTTACCCTCAACCTTTTTGACTAAATTTTCGAACGTTCTTCTTTTTCTTGCGTGCCCCTAATAAATGTTTGTAATCTAGTAATGCACAAAGAGAAGTTTTAATTTTATTTCTGCCTCCTGCTCAGAACATGGTGGCAAAACTGTGTTATGTGTGATTCTCCACTTCTGGGTTTTCTGCCTCCGACCGTCCACAATCAAGGAAAATGGAATTTCACTTGTGTTTCTAGAAAAACAATAAAAACTCAACAGGCGCATCACTTTCCCAGATTCCCTGGCTCCTCTGCTTAATCCACAGACTTCATCTTTGGCTGTTTGATGACTGTAACAAATGAAAGTACATAAAAAAGTATGTAATACACATAAAAAAAATGAATATATAGAAATGTGATGTGTTTTCTTTGGGCGCGTTGACGTCCTCCAGGTTCAGTAAATCCAAGCTCCTGCATTCCCAGATGCTCTCAGACCCGCGGCTCTCACCCATGTCACCACTTAATGGTTGTTCATCTGCCTGGCTCCCCATCCGTCAGCCCACACCTCTCCTCTCCGAGCCCAGAGACAGATGGGTAGACATGGGGACAGACAGGCCAGGCGCCCCCCCAGCCAGCCAGCCAGGCCTCCAGCTCCAGCAGCAGCCAGCCAGTCAGTCATTCCGTCCTGGAGAGAAGCCCCTGATGCTGGAGACCACTGTATCCATTACACACACACATGCAAACATAAAACAACACTCTCGGGTTCCTTGATCCCGCAGCATGGCATCAGCTACCAGGGGATTCCTTAGCACTCACATGGAGGCACAGATGCACATGCACACACATGCACACACATGCTCACACATGTGGGTCCATTACACTCACATCCTCCAAACATGCAGCAGCATCAGATTGAGACTCATCCACCTCTCACCACCCGAGACGTCTTTTCAAGGCCAGAGCACGAAGACCTTCTCACAGTGGATGAGCTGAAGTGTATAATAAACTGATGCGTCTGTTAGAAAGGAGGTTGTTTTAAAGTGGCTGCGATGAAAAGCTGTGTTTTTTTATTCAAGATAAATAACCTTCTAAAGGGGGGATTCCAACGTCAAGTTCAGTTTACTCAAGGTGGGGAGTCGAGTCTGGATACCGGACCTGATACCTCATCGGTTTGGGTTTGGACTGGTCCTCTCAGTCAGGCTCCACCCCCCTGCTCCTCCATATATGGTTACTTCTGGTTCCGAAAAAACAAGATGGCGCCCGGCAAGATGTCAAACTCAAGGCTCGTGTCCCTGCTCTGTTTTTGATAATCTCACAACAGATCAAAATGAAAGCTTTGAGAATAAACCACACATTCTTATTAACTCAAATGATCCATCCACACCAGAGCGCTGCACATCTGCTCCAGCTGTTCCAGTGGGACCAGGCCTGCTGGGACTGGGCTGTTTGTTTGGCCTGGTGCTGGTTGGAGCTTTTCTTTCTGACACTGTGAAAGTGACCTGCAGTGATTGATCCTGCTGAGCCGTTCACCTGTTTACTCAAAGTGCAGTGAACCCATGAACTGGAGAATCCGTTTGTTGTTACAGTTGTTGTGAACTCTCGGTCGTCTGGATCGAGTCTCGGTCGTGTAGCTGCAGAGCGCCGGTCCAGACCAGAGGATCGGTTCTTCACATGAGGACAGACGGAGGTTCTTCTCAGATATTCAAGCTGTGCAGTGATGGACTCACTCTAATCACAGAATTGAAAGCTGTCAAAAGGTGCAATAAAGTCGTTTTCTGCTATCGAGCTGCAGCTCTGTGTCGGGGGGGAGGTTGGGGGGGGGGGGGGGCAGGGTGTTATGTTCGACACGCTCAAAGACAAACACACACACACAAGAGGAAATGCCTGTCGACAAATGGCCCCCAAAGTGAAGTGACCGCTTTATAGGGCCCCTGTCACCTCACCTGTGAAGAAGTGCACGGCTCTGGGCGTTAGAGTTGTTAAACCCAGCTCGTGGCTGTTGGTGCAGAAAGCTCCCCTGCTGGGTCTGGAGCATAACAGCCTGACATGGGGGGGGACAAACTTTTGGCACCAGGGCCTGCTGGGAGCGAACTGGGAGCAGAATGGGAGCCCCGCTGGACACCAGTGGACACGAGTCTTGATAAGTAATACAATCGGAGCAGGAGTCGGGAGGAATTTGTCGCCATCGCAGATTGGACTTGACTCGTGGTTTTCCTCCTCGTGGAAAGTATTCCGTGTCCCGGTGGCTGTGGGAGGGAAACCCAGTCGAATGACGCTGGTTTAAATTCCACATGCTGCCGGCAATTACTTTGTTTTCTGCCCACGGGTAATGTCTTTGTCGTGTAGGTATCTGTTTAGATTAGCCGTCCTGTCAGAGCGCCGGGATCAAAAGATCAATCTGGCACCAACCGAGAAAATCCATAAGAGAATCTGACAACTCTCATCTGGGATGTATCTGCAAATAAGCAGACAATATTCATGTGGTTTATATAAACCTCCGAAAGAAGTTTATGACTTTTATAGAATATCTTTTAAGAGAGAGCTAAAAGGTTATTTATTGATATTTCTTATTAGTTGCAAGTAAGAAAGTGTGTTGGTCCGAATGGGGAAACGGGCAGAAAGCGACTTTATGGAACTGGGTTCAAAGTGAAATAATGATTCATCATCCTGGTCCTCTGCTTCATTCTATGTTTTATATATTCGTCCTTTCCACACATTAGTATAATCAGACATCATTCATCATTTCTTTATGATGTAACTCGCTCTCAGCAGGATTCAGGAGCCACAACACGCTCTCTCTGCTCGCATTCAAAAAAAGAACATGTAAGAAAATAATAAATCAGAAAGAGAAAAAAAGAAGAAGAAGGAAGAAGTAAAAACGAAGTCTCTCATGAACTGCTTGACCATGAGGAGGCTGCGTGTGTGTGTGTGTGTGTGTGTGTGTGTGTGTGTGTGTGTGTGTGTGTGTGTGTGTGTGTGTGTGTGTATGTGTGTGTGTGTGTGTGTGCCCCACATGTTCAGGGAGGTTGAGCATTAAGGGAGATGTTCAGGACGTCTGTTCCCTTCACCCACTGACACCCAGCTCGCTCCTCGGTGGATCTCGTGCCTCAGAAGATCTCCCGACTCTCCCCGTGACAGATCTGGTGAGTTGCTACCTGCAGTAAGGGGTTCCCCGCCGGCCCACCGCAGGCGCAGGACCGCGGCCAGCGGGGTGGAACCGTGGCCGGGGCCCTGTTTACTCAGCTGTGGGGCTCCCCAGGTCCAGGGGAAAGAGAGGATGTGTTCAGGGCCTCATTAATCATGGCTGCTTCGGAAGAGATAAACAGGCAGGGCCCAGCAGGGATGCTGCAGCTCCTCCTGCTGCTGATGGGGGGGTTGCAGGGAGGTGGGAGTGGGGAGGGGGGGACAGTGGAGAGGTGGAGGGAGGGGAGGAGGTGTGTGTGTGTGTGTGTGTTGGGTAGGTGGAAGGCCAGAGAGACGAGTAGAGGAGACAGCGGACTCACACACCAGGGGATACACCATAACACTTGCTCTTTGGTTCCACATCTGCACGGCTGCGCAGGCTTGTAAATCTACATTCCTCGTCTGGCCGGATGCAAACAGAGCGCACGATGCAAGTGCATGAACCCGAGGCCACTGCTCCTTTTTTTTTTTTTTTTTTTTGCTGTTACACAGTGTTGCATTGTTTAGCGTCGTCATTTATTCCTCTGGAGAATCATATTTAATTTCCCCTCTAACTTGTGTGTAACTCAATTATACATCAGCCACACAAGCGACCGTGTATTGACAGTATACAGCATATTTCATTAGATTGGAGATATTAATATAATAATATATAGAAGGGCACCAAGTAGAGTTACACAGTCTCCTTATGAAACCAGGTTTACATTCACTAGATCTGGATTTTTACTTGGATCTGCTCCGACTGTCAAACATACATATTAAATATCAGTCCCCCAGACATTTCAGATTGTTCTTCCATCAAGATCCATGAATCGTTCTCTGAGAAATCAATGAAAGTGTTGAAAAACAAAAGAGCATCGGTGGCTTTGTGTTTTCAGAGCAGGTCCGGAGGTTCGGAGCAGGATTTACACTCCAGCAGTAAAAGGATCGATTCAGAGATTAGAGATCAGGTGAGACGTGAGGAACTCTGTCAACAGGGGAGGACGCTGCGTATCCAGGAGTTGTAATAAACTCAAATATTAACAATAACTTTGATTTATGAGAATATTATTAAAGTTTTTATTTAGGTTTTAGTCACTGAATCACGACCTCTGACACCCGATGGATCTTTGTCTCTTTGCAGGTGGATTGTTGAGCGATTAGAGAACAAGGGAAAGCATCAGACAGTTCAATTCAATTCATTTCAAACAACTTTATCAAAGTTAATGTTAAAGAGGATAAAGAGTTTAATAATCTATGTATTATTATAGACAGTTCTTTATTTTGGTTCCATGGGGAATTGATTTAACATCAAACAATAAATGGCCGAGGGTAAATTTAAACTTTCCATAAAGATTCAACTTTCTGTGACATCTTTGTTGCTAGAAACACATTTTAAGTTCATGTATATTGTTCTTTGTCCTGAGCCGAGCATCAAGTCTGATTTATTCAGAAATGGGGAAATCTGGGCTCCAAAAAAAAAATTGGAACCACAAATACTGGGACTTATTTGATAAGCATTAAACAATCCCCTCCCAGTGTTCCCCGTTAAACTCTGCTGGCCCCAGTTCCCTCCTCGTCCCCACCGTGCTTCTCACTTTTCTCATTAAAGGGGAAAGAATCCTTTGGAGATTTGCCTTCGACTGTAAGGAGAAGACGGAGAGGAATAGAGTTTCTGTCAATGTGTCTCGCGGATGAGAGACGGGGTCACGGTTCCTCTACACCCCCGCGCTCCGAGGAGAGGGCCCGGTGGAAGCCTGCTCCGGCTGAGGCCTGATCCAGAGGGGAGCTCCCGGTTATTACCTGCCTCTGCTCCCCCTCGGCCGCTGCACCTCCTCCCCGACCTCCTCTAACAACCCCTGCGTGTCAGACCAGGAGAAATCTCACTCATCCCCCTGAACAATATTTCATCAGTCTGAGGGAAAAAGAAAACGTCTCGGGGAGAAGGAAGGAGACGGACCAATCAGCTTGAGCGACCTGACAAATGCAATAAGCCAAAAGGTTTATTTCAGTGCTCGCTCCAAATGGGTTTTTAAGATATTGTATTACTCTGTTTATGTAAGTCTTATTTCTTAATTACGCTGTGTGAGTGCACGTGCACATGCGTGTTTGTGTGTGTCTGTCTGTGCCTGTGTGCACGTGTCCTTGTGCGGGACACTGATTGGTCTTGATGGGCTCGGAAAAGTGACATCATTACCAGATTGTCTGGATTTCCCCCAGAGGTCAAACAAGTGGGCAAGAGTGAGAATATCTGCTCTGCGCTCTGCTACCATGAAACTCTCCTCTGTGCTGAAGGTAACTGCTTCAGGCACTGTGGAGGAGCGGGGGGGGTGGGGGGGGGGTAATATTCATGCTTTTCACTTCTTAATCTAGAGTTTCAAGACGAGACGCGTTATCTGGAACATCTGAGGGACGAGAACCAGAAGAGAGGAGAAGTTAACTCCATCGAGACGCTGCTCGACCTCAGCTCCCGTCAGATCTGCAGCTCCGAGCCGAGTCTGAGGATCACGATGAGACTTCATGAAGCTTTTAGAGAAGTTTTAAAATCACGTTGGATGATTGTTTATGACTCGTTGTGAGCAGAGCACAAGCTAAACTCTGGCTTGTTGTTTTGAAATTTGCTCCTGTTGGTTTATAAAGCTCAGAATCATTCAGAATAATCAGATTAAGCTTTTTCTCATCTTTTATTACATTTGACTCTTTTTAAATCTCATGTCTTTGTCTGTTAAGATGGTCTCGGGCTGCTTTTATTTATCTTGTCTAATGAAAAGCACAGTGAATAGTTGTTATGTTGGAATAGAATTTATTATCTCATCATATCAGTCCTTAAATTAATAATTAATATAAGAAGAGGAGTGATAGGTCAACAAGGAAGACATTTAAAGTCTTTGAGTTTTGCAATAGCGCTCAAATCATAAAATTGATAAGATTGTATATTTAGAAAAGCTTTTTTTATATATCTCTGTTGAGTTGTTTTACCTAAACTGAATAATTATATTTTATACAACTAACTTCATTTGTGCTCAAAGGTGAAACTTGTGATGTTATGATTGACACACATTAAACCATATTGAAGTTTAAGCAACATGAGAATAATAAGAATAAACTGAGTCTATTGACACTGGGTATAATTAACTAATTTTCTTGTTTTTTAATACTATATATATTTTGTTTTACATTTATTATAAACATCATTACGCCTAGATTGTTTTCTGTATGAGTGGTATTCCAATCATTGTTTTATTAGTTTAATTTGTTATTTTTATCAAATTTCCCCTAATTTTTGGTATGTTATGTATTTTTCTGTTTCTTTAATCCAGGGCTGTTTTTCTGTGATATTTGTTTTAAACCTTTTTTAATTGTGTCAGTAAAACTTTCACATCTCGTCTGAGCTCTGATCCCTCTGAGCTTCTTCTGGCTTCCAGAGCTGAAAACAACAGAGGCTCACTGCTGCCACCTAGTGGTGATGGTCACAACACTCCAATGGCAAAATACAATGTGTATTTAAATTGATCCCTAATGATCCTATTGGTGCAAAAGTGTTACCACATATTCGATGAGTATCCCCATGACCCCCCTTAATCTGTTTATATTAAACAGGTATTTTTCATTTTTACAAATTTGTTGCTTCTTATATTTTACAAACAAAACCAGAGCAACTTATATAAAACATGATGCATATGAATATTAAATCCCTTCATACCCACACAGGAGGTATTTTACTGCCTCCAGTTATTGTGGTTGATTCGACCTCACACAGTTAAATTCCTGCTGAGATTTATGTGATGACATCATCATAAATTGTGTAATCCGACAACAAAACCAACAGGCGTGACCCCTGAAGTACAAAAACAAATTATGTTTCCTCCAGTTGAACAAAATACTGTTTGTGCACATTAAAACCTGTCAGGACCTTTAGGGCTCCATAATTTAAATGCTCCGAAAGTACTTATTACGCATAATGAGTACTTTTACCTGTGAATACTTTAAGTATCAGTTTGCTGGTTGTACTACAGCTACACACTGAAACCACAGCAGATAAAAGGAATAGAGACACGAATCCTGTGATTATTATTTACATCTGTAACGTTCCTACACTGACAAGTCAAATGTTTTCTGTGGACTAAGTCGTGACCAGCTCATGAAATCCTCCTCATATCGATTCATATAGAAAACTGTGACTTCAAAGTGTTTCCTTGATTCTGTATTAAATGAGTTTCACGTCCTTCAGCCTCTTTTATACACAGAAGTTTTTACCATCGCCCAGGAGGTTTATTAGCTGGATCACTGGATGGATTATGATGAATAAAAATGTGGATGTAGCAGATTTGGTTTAATAAATGGTCTGTATAAGGGTGTATGCTGGTTTCAGGCGCTATATGGTAACAAATAAAGCTGTAATAATAAGAATAATAAATATACAAATAAACCTGTAACTACCACCAATGTGTAGCTGAGAAAAAGAATGTTTTGAATCTAAAGTTGGGCCTCAGAGAAGGTCTGTGCTGTATATGACTGCCATCCTAGTTCAAGTCGTCCTCTTCATTTAAAACTAATTGTTCTTTTATTGTCTCGGTCCGTGTGTGTCTTCCTGTTGTGTCATCGCGTTGTGACGGCTTCACAGTCACGGAAAAGCAAACACGATGACACACTGGCTATGATACACAACCTGACACCTTTGTGTCCGCGTGTGACTCACTGTTGACTGTTTTCTTTTCCACTCATAAAAAAACAGGTCGTGTTCTCTCAGCCTCATGAGGCAAATCAAACAATACTCAAAGTTCTCTGCAGTATTTGTTTTGAGGTTTTGTAGATTTTAAAGTGTTGCTCTGCGAAAAGGAAAGAAAGAAGTTGCTCATTCGGTTCAAACGCTGCTCTATGGCCTTTCTGACCTTTGCTCAAACTAAGTCACAAACACTACAGGCCCGGGGAGAGGAGAATCCTGCAGCACCAGAAACAACCTCATGGGGGCGTGTGTGACTGCAACATGATCAGTGCCTGTTTGAATCTGATCTCAGGTCATAAACCTCCCATTTTCCTCTCAGAAGAACCATTTCTGGAAACAGGGAACAAACAAGGAGCTCAGTAAAACCCCAGCGAGGAGCTTGATCACTCAACTCCTCGCTCGTTAGCAGCGACACCGAATGGCACCAACGCCCTCGTGAGGTCACCAGCCTCCAAAATATTTACCCAAACCAAACAGAGCGTCAGGAGTTTTATCTGAGCAGCAGCGTGTTGCCCGGGGACGTCACCATAAAGCTTATCGCCTCCTCTCAGTTCATCACCTCCACCATCTGCTCTCCTCTACCTTCTCATTCTCTGTCAAGCTGAGAGTTAACAAATAGAATAAAGAACAATTTAAAGCATATTTGATCAAAGGGACATTTTGTACCTGAGCGGGAATATATTCAAAATGTCTTGCATGAAGAAAAACTTATAATTCACATCATAAACAATATGTTTGTTAGTTAGCTTTACAATGAACTGTATAAAAAGATGGACGACCTGCCAGCTGCTCAAAAGTGAAGCCAAAGCGTCTTGTTCGCCCCCTGGTGGCCGGCTAGAGTATAGGTCATAAAGAGGTCAAGGTGCACATGTTTCTCAATTTGGTTTGAATCAGTCACGATTGAGGCCGACTCTCGATTGGTCGAGAACGTGTATCCAAAATAAGAGCTGCGCAGATGGCAGCGTTCATATCTGGGATATTTTTGACTTCATTTCTGGATCGTGGGAGGAAATGGAGACGCGTCCCCCATCTTTATTTACAGTCTATGGTGCTGACAGACTTTTATTTAAAGTTTGGACAGAGAGTCAGACTTGTTTTTTCTGCTAAGTTAAACTAAGCTAAACTGATCAGCTGCAGATTTTTGGCTCATATTTGTCCCACAGTTATGAAAGTGATTTCAAACTTCTAATCAAACACAGGGAAATTGCACAAAAGGTCAAACTGATGTTATAATTTAACCTAAATTTATTGTATTGTACTTCATTGGCCCCTCAGTCGTGGTAAAATAAAGTGTGTTAATGTAACACTGACATATCATCATCTTGGTATTAAACTCGTTAGCAAACATTAGCATAATAACAATTCACATGCAGCTTATAATTAGAATATTAGTACTTTCCCATTCAACAGTGAAAATTAAATGACAAACTTTATTTTAATAATTCGAATCCCTCTTCATTTCTGAATCTTCATGAAGAAGCTCCGAGGTGAGGCCTCTGCAGCTCGACTCTCTGCTGCAGGCGACGCCTTCTGAATCAATCATTCTATCTTTATCGCCCGATCAATTCCCACGTGAAACCGGACTCCGAGCCAGATCAATTGGCATGAATGTCAAAACAGGTCCTCCAACGGTCTTAAATAACAAGTGCCTGAATGACCCATTTAGAATCACTTCTGATTATGCAATGGTATGTGTAACAGGATAGCACAGGGAACGTGGTTTCACCGAACCAGACCCACCCGTATCAGATGTGCTCCGTGTCATCATATGGCGTTATTACCCTCAGGGACGTGGAAGGGTTTTCTTCACATGCAGGTCGGCAGGAAAGTTCACCAAACAGTTTCATGAGAAGTTATCTGACTGCTCATCTGAGTGATCTTCATCGCTCTGTCTGTTCTCTGAGGTGGTGACGGCAATAAAAGAAGAGTCGAGGATCAGCCAGGTTTTACAATTAATCCGGATGGAAACAGATACATGCACTTTATTTGTTTTTTTAGAAATCTGATCTTAAACCACAAGGTATTAACTCATGGTGCCACTACACAGGAAGTCAAAGTCACCAGGATTCATCATCTTGACACTGTGGAAATGTCCAAAAGCTACAGACACTAGTTTCTGAGATATTCTTATTGCCAACCAGTGCTGCTAACATTACAGAAAATGTCCTAAACACCTGGACACCTGACCCCTGTGTGTCGGGACGGGGTCAGGCTGAGGTCAGGGAAACGTTTGAGGTGCCAGTTGGTTCAGTTTGGGTTCAGTCAACGTGCACCCGCCTGTAATTGTGAAATCATGGGCTTGGGTCGGGTTCGGACATGGGATGGGATCAGGCGCAGTTAGTTTCCTCTTTGGTTCAGACAGATTATCTATCCAGTCTAGTTCTACGTGAGAGCAGACTGAGGTTTCTACTGTCACACAGGTGTCATCATCAAATCTGAGCTACAGTACAAAGTGTGGGCTTTGCTAATCGTCTCTTTCCATCTGAACCACGGCTCCCACGAGAATCGAGCCCGAGGGACACCTGATACACCTGTGCTCTGCTCGCGTACAATAAGTTAACGGCAAGAATGTGTGGGAAACGTGTTGCGACCGAAGCTGTAAAAACAATAACGTGTGGATTACCGGCCGAGAAAGAAAACTGGTTTGAGGAATGCTATTGATTATTTGACGATGGAGATATTACGTCTCCTCGGGCGTATCAAGGTTAAAAGTTCAATTTGTAAACACGTTCTATTTCTGGTCTGTTCCGCGGCGACGTGTGAGATCCCCGTGCATTCCTCCCTCCGCGTTGCCGGTGAAGTGATCACCGAGTATCATTTCCTCTGGCTGTGGAAACCCATTTTCTGGGTCAGTGGACCCCACCAAAGGACTGATTGAGTCTTTAAAAGGAGCTCCCTCAAGCATACGTCTGCTCTCCTTGTACCCGGGACAATGGGCCCGATGCACCAGCGAGGACACAACGCCCCTCGCAACACCGCCGGGAAGTGAGGGGACATCAGAGGGACAGGCCACGCAAAGAAACTTCTGATTTACAGGAACTGGGATCCCTCTAAAGTCAGCTGCTGTTTGATTTCCCCTAAAACAATTAAACCTCCCGGCGGTGCTACATGAAGGATCACGAGGGTGCATCCTCTGGGGACCATGAATATCTGTGGAGTCGAGGTTGATGTCAGAGCAATTTACTTTGTCTTCTTCAGTTTCAGTTTGTTTCTCCTCCTTTTACGCTGATTTCCTGCTCCACGTGCTCATCGTTTCTCCTCGGAGTCGCTCATGCATGGCATCAGTGGTGGTGAGGACAGGCAGCGGAGGAGTGGTGGTGGTGCTGGAGGAGGAGGAGGAGGAGGAGGAGGAGGAGGAGACGAGGAGGAGGAGGAGGAGGAAGGGAGGGATCCGTTGCTCCCTGTGTAACGAGATTCCCAGCTAATCAGTGACTTTCCTGCCTTATCTCCTGCCATCAGGACACTCGGGAGGCAGAGTAACTCAGGACGAGCTGATGTCATGCTGAGATGGGTAGAGAGGGTGGGGGGGTGGGGGGGAGTGTGTGTGTGTGTGTGTGTGTGTGTGTGTGTGTGTGATACCCACAAAGATCCACAGATGAGGTTAAGTCACATGAGGATGACTAACTGTGCCCATGGACCGTATGATGTAAGACCGGCAGGACTGGTGAAAAGTGTGTGAGTCTGTGTGTGTCTGTAGTGTGTGTCTGTGTGTGTATGTGTGTGTGTAGTCAGGTCACCAGTGTGATTCTTGTGTTATTGTTTGAAACAGTGTGTATATCCACACATGCTCTCACACATGCACTGAAACCCTGAGTTGATCGAGACTAACCCAAACAAGCTGTGTGTGCTCATCCAGTACAAAGCCACTGTGGCGACTGGGCGTGATGATGAAGATGAAGATGAAGATGAAGATGAAGATGAAGATAACATTCCCATTATGAAACTCCTGCACAACCAGAAGACCACAAACATCCGAGGGGGAAGAGGAACATGGACGCACATCACACGCACAACATTGGAAACTTGGTTGTATATTATATCAACAATACACGTCCTACTGGGAAGTGAGCGATATCTTACATGGTTGCTGGTTCAATTCCCAGCTCCTCCAGTCTGTGATCTGAAGTGTCCTTGGACAAGATGCTGAACCCCAAGAAGCTCAGTGTGTGAGATATAATATATGAGAACAACATATAGTGGCGTTGTTTGAATGTGTGTCTGAAAGCTCTATATATAATACATAACATACTATGTTTTTAACAAGTTGTATTTTGTCAATTGAAGCCGAGAACAAATAAAAAAAAAGACAAACAATAAAAAAAACTGAACATTGAGACCAGATAATTTCTTTAATCCCATTATTGTGTGTTTCCCTTCATTTAATCTTCTTTTGATGCTTCATCCATCGATTCCCTTCCTCCGACCACGTGAACCACACATCCTGTTGTTCAGCTCGTTGGGATGAGTTCAGATTGTGAGTCTGTGTCGGGAGCGTGCAGCGTGTGGAATGAAAACTTCCATGGTCCGGATCACAAGTGGAAAAGAAGTCATTAGAAGAAGAGAGAAGAAAGTGAAGCGTGTCCGTCATGTTCATCATCTCTCTGGAATGGAGCTGCTCTCTGAGAGAGAGAGGCGGGCGAACAACATTTCCCTGATTGCCACACATGAGGTGTCTCTTACACTGCCCCCCCCCCCCTCCCCTCACCCCCCCACTCTGCACTCAATGGAAAAATGATCTCACTCCTTCGAACGCCACTGACTTCATCCCCTGATGTCGAGCGCGGTGACATCAGCGCAGCTTTACCTGAGTGGAGCAAACACAACACAACACAGGGAGGGAGGGGTCACTTAGAGCAGTCGGGCCCTAGGTCTCTCTATGGAGCATTGTGTGTGTTGTGTGTGTTGTGTGTGTTGTGTCACGCTGCGTCGTGATGGACGGAGGGAGAAGGACACGAGTGTTTATTTAAAGATAAATCCATTTCCACTTTCTAAAATAGAATAACAACAAAGGGAAAAAGAGATTCCACTGGATCAGGAGACAGGAACAATCAGCTGAAACCATTTTTATTGTCTAACAGCGAATTAGCCACTTGGGGAATCAGACAATATTTGACCGGCTTCCGGTGTGGACAGCAAATATCATGACCAAGTCCTCTTTTGTTTGGCTAATCTCTATTAACAGCTATCTGCAGATAAGTTATTTTCCTCTCCACACAGACTGTTTACCAGCGGTTAAACCACATCCTGATCAGACATGTTTGGTCAAACTAGAAAAACGAAAGGACAAAAGTCCTCCGGCCTCCAACACGTCTCTTCTCATAGCACAAGAGGGTAAAACTCAAGCAGGAAGTTGGTCAATAAACAGATGTTTTCAATCATTTTTTCCCATTTGCTTTCATTTTCTGTATGGAACCAGTTTGACCATAATCTCTATATGTGTGTTTCTTTGTTAACCTATCGACTGTGGAACTGGTTTCAACACAGCAGTTTGCTTGTGGTGAAGAATGTGTTGATAAGACAGCGTCAAGGTTCCTTTGATCTAAATGTTGTGAGAAATGTCGGAAACCGGCAAAATTCACTTTATGAGTAAGACGCTGATCTCCGAGGACAAACTGTTTAACTTCTCCTGACATGTGTTGTATTAAAAGACGGAGTGAACACACAGGAAATTATTTTTCTGTTTAGATCGAGAGAGAGAGAGAACAGAGTAAATCTCAAAGTTCAGGCCACGATCCAACACGTCCACCCCCTCTCACTGTCCTCCAGGGACGTCTGTGGTGTTGTCCCGGGGGACGTCCCGTGGTCAGAGGGACACGTTCTCCTCTGGGACATTTTGGGACTCGTTACGCATGATCCATAGCTTCATTGTGTTCTGGGGCTAAAAACAGGCGTCACTGGGAAAGTCCAAAGTCACCAGTTAGAGAAGTTATTTTGAGTTGGGGTCGATTTGGATCTTTAAAAAACTCAATGTTGTGTTTTTTTCTGTATTCGAAGAAACACAACAGTACAAACAGACACACAAAACATACGAAATACAAAATAAACTAATAATGAATATGAACTCTTATACCTCCATCATCCAGATCCACATAAAATAGATGTTTGCACTGTTCTGCAGATTCTTTCATAAAGTAATCTTCATAAACTGTGTACACAAAAAACTGTACGTGCTTCTATCCGGCTATCATCCTCTATTAAAAGCAGTTTGTCATTACCCCTGGATGTTATGTGTCAAAGGACCACATCAAGCACACAGCTTATGGTAATCGCCCTTAAACCACGTCCTCTGTGCCACTGAGCTGTCACTTCCACACACAACACACACACACACACATACACACACACACACACACACACACCTCCATCAAGGGCGGCCAGGCACATTCCTGCAGGTGGAGACCAGGCGGCAGTCAGGCAGTTACACACGTGGGGCATTAGCTGCTCCTCACAGGTGGAGGAAGGTCACCTTTCATCCACTGGGCAGTGAGATAGAAGAAACTGGTGTTCGGCAGAGTCTTGAATTCCCAGTCTAAACCAGGAGCCCCCCCCCCCCCCCCCCCCCATAATGGCCTGATGCCGATTGGCTCCGAGAATGAAACCAAAAAGACAGAAATATCCATCCGCCTCTCTTTTGTTTAGTTCAGCATGTTTACACACTTTCCTCTAATAAACATCAGACTTACTCAACACTCCACCACCAGCTCTTCTGTATTTACTCCCCTGAGGATCAGAAATCCAGTATTATCATCCTGATATTGCTTTAAGAGACAGAAGAGCATTCCTCCACACACCACACAGGATCATATGGAAACCCTCAGCACATTGTGTTTAGGTCAGTTTATCTACAAACCATCGGGTCTGATTGAATTCACCCTGAGACCAGGTGGGACCCGTGGCCTTGTGTTATCAGGTCTCCCAGAACCGGATAAACCAAACACCACCCACCGCTCCCACTGATCCCAGGCCTCCAAACACACTGGTGTGTTGTGTTTTGGTGGAAGGATCTGGAGGCACTGTTTACGCCACAGAGTTTACAAGCATCGCGAGTCATCCCGACCGAATTAGACGGGCTCCCCTCGTGAAATAACTTTCTATTAATCCACTTTTTGTTTGATTTTTTCGACTCAGTGACGTTCCATTATGTTGGATTAATAATAGACATCTTTATCGTCTGTGTACCGAACAGGCGCAGCGTCTATACGTCCTGCCTTTGATTGGAGAGAGGCAGTTTTCATGTGGGGGACGAGGGCCCCGGGCCGGCCCCTCTGCTCACCCCTCTGTATGGACAGATAAACCAGCTGCATCACTATAAATGACATAACATGGGATTTTTTTCCTTTGGCCCTCCCGAATTAGCATGGTAATGAAGTGGAAAATGGGATATAAATGGAAATGTGGGTGAAGAGGGAGCTGGTGGCAACAATAGGAGGATTTACACAAAACCAGCGCTGTGTGGGCAGCGGGCGGGCGAGGGAGGGAGGGAGGGAGGGAGGGACAGAGACGTCAACAAGGCTCTTCTCTGTCTCCTTGAAGCCGTCCTGCTTTTAGAACAAAACAATGTCTGCCACAACACACTTTGGTCTCCACCATGAGCCCCTGGCCACTCACACTCTGGGACACTTTTATGAAGCGTAAAAACACACGAAGGCACTTCTGCATTTTGTCTCATTGAGGTTACCTCCATTTGAATTCACCAGTTGGTGCCAGTTAAAGGCAACAAATCCCATAAAGAGACCTCAGATAATCAATTGATCCCATTTGACTTCTCCCATTTCTCCTGTTTCACTGAATCCAGCCCTTTAATTAGTCATTGCCTGTTTTATAACTTGTGCTTTTATCCTGTTTCTCTACTCGGTGTTTCATGTGTTGATGCTTGTGATGTGTGTGTTTCTGCTCCATCGAGGCTGTGAAGTGTGAACGACACTGAATGACCTCTCTGTGTGGGACTATGGGCTGTATCAGTACATTTGCTTTGCCTAACAAGTGTCCAAGTCGTATTCCTCCGTGCCAGAGACATCTGTTGTTGTTCAGAGAGTCTTCAAACCAAACCAGAGTCACACTGGAGCACTGACCAGTGTCACACTGGTGCACTGACATGTCGCTTCATCACACTGAACACGGGGAATTAAGTTTTATTTTCAGCCAAACCAGATATATTTATTCATTCAGCCGCTGAAAATAGTCCCCAAATTAATCAATTAATCTACTGAAAATAAAGATGAAAGAACTTTGTTTTAAATCAAAGTTTTACATTTGTGAAATGCTTTTATTCACATAACATATGTCTAATGTTTCCATCTTTAGTGGGAAGAAACTCAGAAGATTATGTTATTGGTTTATTTGTTGAGAATAAATAAAAACTATAGAGTTATGTCGGCCTAATTCTTTGGGAGTTAAACTACTGCTCTCGATCACATTTATTGTTATAGATGGTTCAGAGCGACCGACGATGAAGGTTAACACATAATCCATTCCAATATATAGGACGTAGATAATAGAATACAAGTGGAATAAAAATATGAATACAAGTTAGAAAAGTTCAATAAAATATTGAAACAGATAAAACACAATTAAATGAATAAAAACAACAGATAAAAGATCAATTTAAAGTGACAAAAGGTCAATTTTCACATCTACGAGGACACGTATCAACTCTTTCATCAACACTATTGTCAGACTGTTCAATGAGTGTTAAGGGTGTGTGTGTTGTGTGTGTTTGTGTGTGTGTGTGTGTGTGTGTGTGTGTGTGTGTGTGTGTGGCGGTCTGGGGGGAGACTTTAGAGTCAGCTTTGTGTTTTTAACTGGCAGCTCAGCTGTGCCGGTGCAGCTGCATGGCAGCCACTTCTCCACAGCGCTGCCAGTCAAAAACACCCCTATAAATGCTATTGTGCTCACCTGATTGATCTTCACGGGCCCAGGGCCGGCCAGACGGCCCGGCCTCGGAGGGGAGCGCCGAGGAATGGTCGCAGAAAAAACAAGCGAGCCAGTGTCTGTGGCGGAGGAGGCCGGGCTGCAGGTGGCCAGGAGGCACGCTCGGGTTGGCTCACCCGCCGCCGTCAGATGCCAACAGTGACATTTCCTGACTATGGCTATACACAAGCAGGCATCCCAGCAACGGTGCCGTGTCCTGGGGGAATGAAGAACAGGCCCTGGGCGGATGTTACAGCACCCAGTCAAAGAAGGAGGAGATGTATGGGAGCATGCATTAAACATGAAACGTACACACTCTCTCATAAACACACTAATAAAGATCTCTTTCTGTGTCACACACAGACACACACCTCCACTGAGGCTTGTCTGTGGCTGGGGGGGGGGGGGGGTTGGGGGTTGGGTT
>NC_070646.1:2315713-2375855 GCF_947347685.1 Pleuronectes platessa
GTCACATCTTGTCTCATCTTGGCCTTTAGGTTTATATGACTGAGGCGGCTTGGCCCCTCCCAGGATCTCCTACCGGGAGTTTGAAAAAAAAAAAAAGTCATTCAAGGTGCCTGGAAGCATCAGGGGAACATGCGCCTCTGCTCGTATAAAGCCACTTTCCTTCTTGTGCTGACTTGCATCTCAAAGCCCCTGACGAGGTGTTCCTGGAAACAAATCAGATACACATGCAAGCGGAAAGTGCACAGACACAAACACCCACACACACACACACACACACAGAGACACACACACTACACTGGGGTTCCGGCTGATGTCTGGTGGTCGTCATCCGTGGTTCTTCTCTCCTGCGTCTTCATGAGGTCCGGCCTGTTCCATCCTGGACATGTTGAAACTAGTGGAAGTGATTGATTGCTGGATCTGTGTATCTCCATGTCGGCCCCTGCTCTGTCTCATGCTGCAGTTTTATTTCTTCCCCCCCCACCCCCGAGGCTGGGAGGCTGAAAAGTTAAAGGGGGGGGGGGGGGTAATAGTATTACAGTACAGTAACACACAGGATGCGGCGTTACATAAAATTTATCGATGTCATTTATCTGAACATGCTCCCGAACGTCGTCGTCCGGTTTCCTCCGCACAGGAAGGACGAGCGTGACGACAAGAAAGTGGATTTGAATTTCTTATTTCCTCTTTTTGTCCTCTGCCTGTGTGGGTGTGTGTTTGTGTGTGTGTGTGTGTGTGTGTGTGTGGGAGGGGGGTGTTGGTTTCTGTGTTGTGTGTCTGGAAGTTGTAGTAATAGATGAAGTGAGAGAGGCCAGTGAGGTTGAACTCTGGGTCAGATTTGAGTTTCTGGGTAGAGGTTACAGTCAGAGGGCCTCAGTGCAGAGTGTGACATTCTGCACAATGTGGTGCCACGCTGTTGATTTAATGATGAGCCACCCTCTTCTCCCTTTGAGTTTGAGTGTGTCATGATGTAAATGTGACTTTCAGGCAGTTGAAAAAGAAACTCCAGAGACCTGTGGAGCTGGATTGAAGCCAGATTAAAAAACGGTTTCTCACCCTGGTTCTGCTCAGGTCTTTGAATCAGGGACAGAACAAGTGATGCCTCCAACCTCCTGCTTCTGAGGGTGAATCTGACCTTCTCAACCTTCTAGTAAAGGAATTAGCCTTCAAGTGATTTGGGATTCTAACTTATTTGCATCCAGAGATCACACATGTGATTTCTGTGGTAGAGCGGTCACGTCCGGCCTCCTGCTGCTCCGCCCAGTCACCTCTCCTCACTTCAACCTTTTAGGAATGCTTTCTTGGCGCTCTATATATAAGTGAAACGTTGAATCACAGCAGAGAGGAGCTGTTTTCCATGGAGCACTGTTACCTTCACTTGTTCTTCCTCTCTCTCACTTCCCTCCTCCTCCTCGCTGACGTCCTCTGTTCCCGTCTCGTTTGACGATCATCACATGCAGCAGATGAAATCCAGACTATTTATCGGTGTTAGACAAAGTCCCCGACCGCTCTGTGACGGTGCTTCTGCTTCATCACACCACTTGACAGATTTCCTCACTGGTTTAGCCAGAGCATCCAGTTCAGGCTTTTCACACGTCTGAGCTGGAAACTGAAACCGGTTCACGGCGACTGGTGCAAACTTGACCGTTAGCACGAAGACGCCTCATTGGTTTGAGTGCGTTATATACCTTCAATAGAATATATACTAATAAAGGGAGATGACTGTCCTGAAGCTGGGGATCAACTCGTCTGTTTGCTTATTAAAAAGTCAACGTCAGACATGGACTCTGGATAATATCTGTAAAATTGGGTCTGGATATTTGCTGGACAGGATACAGATCAGGAACATTTCTAGAACATTTGTGGGAGGGGCACGCAGGAGGCAGGAAATGGCGTTAAAATGTCCAAATGGACGTCTGTGTCTTCTACGTGTCTTTTTCATCTGGATATGTTTGTAATGTTGTGTCGTAATTGTGCGTCTGAATCATCATCAATTCGTTTTCTGTGAATTTTCCGAACACTTTCCTGTTGTAATTACTCACTCGGACGTTTTGTCACAACGATATTACTCAAGGGGGCTGACGGGAAAAGTTTGGATCTATGAGAACATCTGAGTTTCCATTCACGAGCTCCGTGTTCTCGTGTATCGATCGAAGCGCTGGCATCGGAAATCATGAAGTGAAGGTCGCCTCAAGTCCAACGAGGCTCTGACTCAGATCTGAAGGAAGAGAGAAAGATAGATTGAGTTAAGGGGGGGGAAGTGAGTCGGGGCTTTGTCTAAAATATAATAATAATGTTAAAGTTATAGTTGCTGATTTTTGTCTTCTCATTTCAGCTCAGGTTCCGGACAGTGACGAGCAGTTTGTTCCTGATTTCCATTCTGAGAACTGTGAGTACTTTATTATTTATGAGACCTGTCAGTGTGCACATGTATGTGCTCATGTCGCTAAGTGGATTTGAGCGAGAAATCTGATTTGCCGACAATATGTCGTTTGCTCTGTCGTCTATCGATGTGTCACACGGACACAGCTGTGCACGGACAGTTTAACCCACATTTCAGATTTGGTCAGTCGAGCTGCAGCGAGAGTCGAGCTGCAGCGAGGACGAAGCCAGCGCTCACACTCGGGCTGCGAGGCCGCCAGAGGCTTACGTGGGGGGGGGGGGGGGGATACTGTAACCCGCTGGTGATACAGTAATCTCCCTGGCAGACAGAGCTGTGCAGAAACAGAAGGCCTAATGAGCCGGGCACGGTGTCTGTGTGCTGCTGTCAACCATTTGCATGCCTTTGAAAAGCTGAATGGGAACAGCCCAGGAAACCAGTAAGAAGAAACGATGGAGGGCGCAGGTACAGAGTCGATCCCCTTTGTGCGAATCGGAAGGTGTAAACTGGGAGAAGCAAATTCCTGGGCCGCACAACTGAGCGGGTGTTTGAATGAGTTTCCCTCTTTTTGTTGTGCGTCCTAACAATAGCGCCTCAGGATCTGGGTGGGGTGGGGGGGGGGGGGGGGGGGGGGGTTCTGGTGTTGCTCCACAAACACACTTTTCTCTTTTCTGTCCCATTCAACCCAGTGCGGGGTTCTCCGTCTTTAGCAATGACACTGACAGGGTTCCTTAAAGAGAACTCCACAAAATAATCTCATCCCAAAAGCCAAAGTGACAGCTCTCAGCGGCCGTCAAAGGTCCGTCCTCTCATTGAGACCCGTGTGTCCTTTGTGTGTAAACATCATGTGATCGAACCGGCGCTCTACCGCTCGGCCGCGCTCTGTGACACATGGCCTGGGCAACATTGTCACCGTCTGTTGGCCAACAATGCCGCGGAGGAAGTGGAGATGAACCCCGGGGCACCCGGAGGTCATGTCTACTTAACCTCCTGGCCCGTCAGCCAATCAGCTGTCAGGGCTCTGCTAACGGTTGACCTGGGTGTGATTTGCAGGGTCACGGGGGGGGCTTCAGTTTGACGGGCAGTTCACTTATACGCTGCACAGACACTCCGGCGTGGACAGTGTCCCTGCTGGTCACAGTCAATAGCCAGCGCATCTGAGTGGAGCGTCTCTATTCAGCTCTGATTGATGGAAAACTGAAGTTGACAAGCGACTATAAATAAATTCATTTGTGAGCTCTATTAAGAACACAAAAAGGCTTCACACTGGTTTTAGAAAACAGGTGACTCACCTGTTTTGGAAAGTCGAGCCTATGAAAGCAGGAGCACAAAGCAGAGCTCTAATCCCAGGTGACTGGAGGGTAATTGAGGCTTGCATTGAAAAATGGCGCCCGGGTAAAATTAAACATTGTTGTTTACTGAGTCAGGTTGTTACCTGCATGGGTGCGGTGTTGACAGAGAGAAGAGAGGGGAGGGGGGGGGAATGGCGAGAAGACAGGGGGGGGGGGGGGGGGACATGCTGGAATGCCAGAGCAGAGGAGGGAGCACAGCAGCGATTGTGTAATACCTGCACATCTGGAAAGTCGATCTCATCTGCTCCATTCTCGTGTGCGGCTAACAAGCGTGCTCTGTCTGCAGGCGGCCATCGAGGAGGGGGGGGGGGTTACGCAAACATACAACTTTTATGTACTTGCTGACCTGCTTGTGTGTGTGTGTGTGTGTGTTCAAAGGTAATTGAGCCGTTGGTGATAACAGCACAAACACACACATATTGTGTTTCCCCTTCCCCACCGTTGAACTAATGCGATTTGACCCTTTGTGGTCGTTTTTTTAAAAGAAGGATGTGATTTCTATCTCGTGCTCATCGGGAGCGGAGGAGGAGTGATGGTTGGTTTTGGGAGCTGACAGCACCTTCGGGGGGGGTTTGTCCCCGGCTGACGCTGTCGGACAGATTCCCTTTGTCTCTTCGGCGCCTGCAGGGGGGGGGGGGGGGGGGGGTGAAACATGTGGAGGTGTCACTCCAAAGAAAACTTATATTGCACATAGTTAATTAAAAGTGTCTCGAGCACGTTACTGGTTCCGTGTGGAGGCGTCTGGAGCGCCCAGCGAGGCCCAGAGCTCCTTCTTCTTTGTCCAGGCATGTTGTTTACACTCGGAGCCGCTCGAGAGATGTGACCCATTCATAAATTTTCTTCCCTGCCTGCGTAAGAGGAAGTGTGTGTGTGTCTGTGTGTGTGTGTGTGTGTGCACCACCCCCCCCCCCCCATCCCAGTCCTCGGCTGCTCTCTCTCCTTCAGTCTTCATTCATAAAAAAGCCCTACAGTACTACAGATCCCTCTCTCCGACACCCCCTCCCGTCCAAGTGGATACTCCAAACCCCTCCCTCCCTTCCTGTGTCTGTACAAAGTTAGTCGAATTTAAAAAATCTGGACACCCCCTCCCCCCTTTCCCTTTTCTACCTCTCTCTCTCTCCCTCTCTCTCTACACACACACACACACACTCATTGAGTGTTCCAAGATGTGAACTAATCCAGTGATTTTGGGGCTGTGTGGGACGATTGTTTAGTTTTGTTGCTCGCAGTAATTATATAGGAAGTTGTGGCTATAGAATGCTGTGACAGTGCTTTTCGTGGAGCAAGTTTCAGTTGGAGGAGAGAAAAAAGGAGGGGGGGGGGGGAGACTTTTAAGAGTGTGCAGAGGAAGGAGGAGAAGAAAAGGGAAGGAAAGATATAAACTCAATAAACAAACTCATAAACGAGAATCTGCCTCACAAAAATCGGATTTGTTGTTTTGCTCCTTTCTCGCTGTTTCCCTTTCACTCTTATTTTCATGATAACAACAATTTATTATTCTGGTTTATTAAATGTGAGGATTTAGGATTGTTTTTGTGCATCCAACAGTTTTTACTATTCAAGTACAACGAAGGAAATCTGGAAGTAGCTCTCTTTGGCCAAAAGGAAAGATAAAGAAACACTTCATAATCAAAAAGGGGATTTTTATAATGTGTTAATAAACTTCATAGGAAGGCAGAAATAAAAAAAAAAGTGTAGAAAGCAAAGGTTCCGGTAACACAACTCAGACTCAACGTCTCTGTGTGTTCTGCTTTGTCATGAATTCACAGACCTCCTCCTGTTTGTGTTGTTTTTCTGGATCAGAACTTAAATGTTTTTTGGAGCATTGGACGACGGCTGAATGGAGCCCCTCCCTCCCTCCCTCCCTCCTTCCCTCCCTCCTTCCCTCCTTCCCTTCTTCCCTCCCTCCCTCTCTCCCCCAAAAGAGAAAACATGCACCTCTGTGTTCTCCACTTTCCAAAATACAGCTGCTATGCAACAAAGCGAGCAAAAACATCCAGGTGCCTGCCAGATATGTGCGGACGCAGCCCGCTCGCTCCTCAATGAGTTGTGTGTCTGTTGCAGTGGTGTTGTGTGTTTTTTGCTTCTGAGTAAAATGGTTGATTTTCTCCGACTTGGACGGACGGTTTTCTTTCTGACGGCCTCTCATCCACTCACTGATACACACACATGCACTGGGCCTGATCTCCACACACACACACAAACACACACAAACACACGCACACACACACAAAGTTCAGCCCTGCTCTTTTATGAATGGGTCGGTTGTGAGAGACTGGCTGAGGCAGCACATTGAGTTGAGGGGAGTGAACATTCATTCATGACATCGGGGGGGCTATTATTCCTACAGTAACAACACCAGAGGTGCAGACCTGTTTTTTTGTCGTCTCACTACAACAACTTTTTAAAATCTCAGGTTTCTACGACTTGCAACTCCAGTTTTATCCAGTTCCCGACTTTGTGTGTTTGCTTAATTTCTCAAGTCCACAAGTTCTCGCTAGTTTAGGACGTTATTCAGTCATATTCAGTCAATCAAATGCAATAAAGAAATGGTTTTGTAAAAGCCAGGCATGCACTGTAATAGGTGTTTTATAGCTTTCAGTCGGGGAGTCGAGGCTGAAGTCCTCCGTGTTGATTCAGAACAGCCCTGTCAAAGCCGGGGGGGCCGCGGGGATTTGAGCCAGGCAGCGCAGCCTCGAATGTCAGCAGCAGAGCTTTGTGAATGGACGGCAGTGTGTGTTTTATTACTGGAGAGTGAGGGGAGTTGTGTGTGTGTGTGTGGGTGTGTGTGGAGGAAAAGAGGGGTTGTGTGTGTGTGCTGGTGCATCCCTGCAACGCTCACATGCGTGTCCGTGCATTTCTATGTCGGCAGCAGTGAGTTTGCTCCAGGAAGACGGTTGAGCTTTCTGCAGCTGGAATGTTTTCTCTTTGGAAGGTCGAGCAGAGAGGGGAACAGATGCTGTGAAGAAGAAGAAGACAATGAAGAGGAAGAAGAAGAAGAAGAAGAAGAAGAAGATGAAGGGGCGAGGCTGTTAAAAACAACAGTAGTTCAACTTGAAGCAGTCACTAACAACACTGGGATTATGTCTAATTTTGCCTTTTGAAGGATGATTCCAGTTTATTGCAGCTTTGGCCTCAGTCAGGTTCCAGCTCCTGTTGTTGATAATAAGACTCGACTCAACCCGGGTATTTAGCTGAGAAGGTTTAGAGCTAAAGAACAAAACTTCTCTTTTATTATTCTTACATCTTGACCTCTGCCACTTCTCAGTCTAGTGCCACACAATGAATTCCCTTCGGCCGAGTATTTCAGATTTATGTTTGCTGGATTAATTCCATGTTGCTTTTTCTCGCGGCCTTTTGACATTTCGCGACATTTGCCCCCTTTTCCATTGGTCCCAACAAAAAACCCACTAACACCCGCCAACATCTGGCTTTTGTCTGCTGTGGGAATGGATTCAACCGGCATTCGCTGCCGGATCAAATGACTCCACACAGTAGACACAGGTTTTTAACGGCTCTGGCTTCGATAGGACGAAACGTGACACCCGGCTGAATGTGCTAGTTTCTTCTTCTTCTATATTTTGGCCGTCTAGATGCTCACAGGCTTAGATTCAAACTCACATGTCGCTCTACACACGCATGCAAACTGTAAATCAGCCCAGAAAACACACAGAGCACATGAGTGCAGGAGGCAGCTGCAGGGCTGGACCTCTGAGCAACATGCTGACACGGAGCAGGAGGTGTGTGGAGGCAGCTGAGAGCCGGCGTACGACCGGTATCGATCCCTCGCCGATCCCGAAGAGGAGGAGGAGGAGGAGATGGAGAGGGCTGATGGATGACTTGATAAAGATAAAGTCAGGATAAATCAAACGTGGAGGCAGATAGGGGAAGGAGAGGGGCACGAGCAGGTCAAATGGGCCATGGAGCGTTATGGTAGAGATCCCAATCCAGAGATGGAGGGATAGTGGGGGGGGGGGGTCGTGGCTTGTGCACTGATAATTTCCAGCAAGGTGTCCCGGACTTTCTCCGTGTTATCTCCCCTCTGGTGACACCTCCTGCTCAAGCACACGACCAATCGGGGCTCCTCCAGCTCTGCACACACCTAGGATAGCGGGAGTTCATTATATCGTTTCAGTAGCAGAGTGTGGGGGGGTGAGGGGGTGTATCGATCACTACATTAAACATTAAGAGAGGACAGCTATATTGGGGGCTGAGGGATCGGAGAGTGAGGAGTCAATATTGGGCCAGATTAATTACCTCCATCCCTCGCCTGTGACGGGACGTCCCCCCCGCTGCACACGTCCCGGGACGGGGACGAATCGTGTCGGCTCCACTAAACAGCAAAGGGCCACTGAGATTTATGACTGGTCAATGGCCATTTATAAAAAGCCTACGCGGCACAATTGAAAGTGAAGTGGACAATGGGGAGGGGGGAAAAAAACGTGAGATGTCCGAACATTTACCAATTAAAATATCGATCCCTTCACGCGGAAGACACTTACTTACATGTCTTATTCAATTTGGACAGTTACAGATTTCTTGTGAGTAGAATACAGTATCCTCCAAATGTCAGGTTTAATTTTTTACTACTCCAGAGATACAGGCCCCTTTAGAATTTCAGGGGGATTACAAGTAATTGGACACTGAGCTGAATGCTCGTCTGGCAGCTGCGGGACGCTCACGCACAGAGCAGCTCACACGAGGCTCCGAGTTGATAGAGCGGTTCCGTGTAGATTGAGGCGGAGCCGGCTGTCGGTGCGAGGAGAGACGAGGTGATAACACAACAAACCTATCAAATGAATATCCGAGATAGATGCCAGAATCAACAGTTCTCTCTCTGAAAGCAGGCGCTCGAAGGGGAAAGTAGCCGAGGAGGACAAGCGTTGTGAAAATACTTAAAACTTATGGCCTGGAGTGATCTTATTTACATCCCTCTCACTTAGGAAACTAGATTCGCTCAATGACTGATATATATATGTGTCCATTGGTGCTCGGGGTTCAAAGAGAAGATTCAAAGCTTCAGGGCCGGGATCATGAGAAGCAGTGAATACTTGTTAGGACAAGAACATTCCCACCACTTCACACAAACACACTGCAATCTATTTCCAGTTGACAAAAGGGAAGTGAAACTTTGATGTTGGCAAAAAAAACGTACTGTTCCACCGACTTTCCCATGGTGGGTGTCATGCAGATCGACTTCCTGTCAGCCAACGCAATACCACGCAACAAATACACAATATCAACGGCCAACAAACAGAAATCTGCTGGTGTACAAGGGGGAAAAGCGGGCTGATACAGTTGTACCTTCCATCGATGCTGTTAGGCTTGTTTGGCAGGTATCTGACAACCATTCTTTAAATATTCAAGGAGCCTGAACCATTATCAGATGAGAGAGGACAACCTGTAAATCAGATAGAGCCGACACTAATGGATCCAACACTCCGGGGCTCCCTGAGCACACAGATACTGCAGCCACTCACGGGCCTGTTGGCTCTCAGAGAGGAGGATGAGCTCTCTCTCTCGCTCTCTCTCTCTCCCTCTCTCTCTCCTGATTGTGCAGTGACCTGAGAAGCACACACACACATGTACAGCACATGTTTCCATGCACCAGTGGATTGAGTGGATAGGCCGTGCAGTCGAAACGGTCTGGATCATATTGTATCACTTCCCTTCCCTCTCTCTCTCTCTCTCTCTCTCTCTCTCTCTCTCTCTCTCTCATATATGTCAAAACAAACAAAAAACAATTAAAACATTTTATTGATCACGTTATGAATCAATAAAACCTTACTACCAAGTAACTTAAGTTCTAAAGTTAGGTTATTGTGATTAATAAACTGGACATGTATAATATATACTGGCTGATTGAACCATTTGGAAACAATAGGGGGGGAAACATCAATCCCCCATGTGCTGGTGCTGGTATTGGACTGGTCCATTTACTGGGCGTCTGTATGTGTACAGGCCCCACCCCCTTTTGGCCAAACCAGGAAAGAGCAGTGACGCATCAAACAAGCTAACACAACGACAAATAAACATAAAACTTTGTCGTGTGGAAAAACCATAAAACTATCTTCAATCTGTTTGTTGAGTCTGGGGAGAGAGTGAATGTTTAACCCCTGCCATAGTTGTGTGTTTGTTTGTGTGTTTGTTTGCGAGTTTACACGAAAACTGTTTCAATGAAATTTAATAGAGGGGCGGGGCTTAATTTAAATGGATTTCTCAGAGGTTAATTCCAGGGAACTGACATTCTTGAGTTTGTTGTACTTTGGTTCAGATGGAAACTTTCTTTTACTGCCTCAAACCTTCGTTTCCCAGTAAAAAGGTCAGACACAATTTGGGGCTATTTATAAATAAATATATATATATATTAAAATGACAAAATAATTTGCCTTAAAACACCTTTAAAGACATTAAAACATATCTGTTACTGAAACTCGATATCTCATCTTCTCTGTGCGGTTTCATGCTCTAACTGTAAACCTCAGAAAATAATGCTCTGCCTTCAGCCATTTGGTTTCATGGCCATAAAAAGGACACGCTGGCAACGTAGAAATAAACCAAACTGGTCTGGTCTGAAAAAGCTAAAACTTACCAGTGCGTGCAAGACTTAAAATGACCATTACAGTGTAGGTTAGACCCAACTTCCCATGTGAGTGTCCACAGTCAAATACTCTCAGATGATACAGATGCTCCTCCGTCTCCCTCTCACCACGATGGAGCCATGGATTCAACCGAACATCTAATGTCATTTGCAGCTCACATGAATCAATAGCTTCCTTTTTAACCTTTAAAAAACACTATGGCATAATTTGGCCTCCTTATTTTTATTGATCCATCACCACATAGGAGATCAATTGGCAAGAGTGGGAGACCCAGGTGTGGCCTGTCGCACATTCCCAGCGTGTTGTTAGCGTGTTATTAGCGTGTTTGCACGGCCCACCGAGGCCACGTGCTGCACATGTACAACACACATCAGCTGAGACGAGATCCAGATCCTCCAGATCGCCCCGGCACGGCACGCCTGCAGCCCGGTGAAGTGCGTGTTTACGTTCCCGCTCACATGTTCTTTGGTTTGGCGCGATCCAGTCACCCTGTTTGACACTGGGGCTGATGTCCGATGAGTTATAGAGAGCGAGGCTGTCGTGTGCTGCAGACTTCCAGAGCCCCTGAGCCTCGGGCCAAGTCGCACATAAACATCCACGGTAAGACTCTCCAGATCCACTCCTGTCCCCAGGTTGGATTTCCCCACACCAGGACCTTTAATGGTAGGAAATACTCCGTCTATAATAAGATGGGAGGGTTCACAGCGAGGTCCCGTCAGTGGCTCAGAGCCGCTCGTTCTCAAGTGATACTAAATTGATTCCTGTAGATCAGTGATTATCTCTGGAGTCTCAGATTAAGACCTGGAGCCCTTTAGTATTAAATCCTAAACATGGGTTGAAAACCTTTATTTTCCAGCAGATAGAAACATGAAATAAAAACATTTTAAAAGCTTAGATCATCGCTTTTGCTTTGAAAACTGGACACGGCAGAAAATAAGAAAAAAAATTCCAGTCCTGATCTGAATTTTTAACAAATCCCGAATCATTTAATCTGTCTTCAATAACACCAAATAAAGCAGGTGCACATGTTATGTGACTCTAGAAAAATGACATTGCAAATTAATAAAGTTTTAACTATAATCATTGAATTCTCTATTTCATCCTTATTGTTGTGCTTCAGCCACATCTTCTGTATTTTTAGGAATATTATTTCCGATACCTTCACTCTGGCTCAGCTGAGGGCCCCACAGTGTAGAGCAGAGTGTGTGTGTGTGTGTGTGTGTTGGGGGGGGGAGGGGGTGGCCTTCCCTGCCCCTGTGATTTGTTTGTGGTGGGTGTCCACTGAATAGGACCCCCCCCCCCCCCCCACCCCCGCGTAATGATCCCTCTACTTCCTAAAGCACTCAACCATGACCATCACCTTTCACCCTGCATCCTCCTCTAAGAGCCAACATTTACATATGTAAAAGTCCGGCCCCGCCCCTCCTTCAGCCGGGGGGTCAAAGGGAGAGGGTGAGGAAGACCCCCAAGACGAGGAAGGAGGAGATAAGATAAGTTTGGAGTATAGAGGAAGAATCGTTTGACCTGAGGAGGTGCTGGGAATCACGTGTTCTTCACCATGCACACACTTCTGCATTTGCTCAAAATCACGAGAGGCGTTCAAACACCTTCCAGGTTCCTCTCACTCCGGGTTTCAGTTCACCGAGTGAAGCCGTGGAGAGTGAGGATCGCTGTGTTAGAGTGTGATGCAACATTTCACCAAAGCAGTTAGAAGGAGGTCGGATTGCCCCAGAAATAAAAAGCAGGAAGAGAAGGAAACCCCAAGAACATAACTCTCTCTGGATCCGTTTACAAAACTGCCACTGCCGTGTAAACTCCAGCAGAAGATTTGACATCATGTGGACAGAGAGATTTACTGGAGCACGCCAGGGAGTTCGTTAGAGTCAGTGGGGAACCAGAGTTTGTTTTATTTTAAGGACTATTCATGGAACTGGATGTGTCATTTATTCCTAAAGTTAAAAAAGCAGCGTTGCTTCACAGCTTTGGTCCAAATTGACACGTCTCAACTTAAACTGGAAGGATTGTTGTCGTCTTTCCAAGTTGACGTCTTCAGTGGACACATCGTCAACAAAGCAGCTTCGATGAATCCGGTGATTCTCTGACTTTTCAATCTAGCGCCACCAACAGGCGAAAGCTTTAAAGATCACCAGTTTGTGCATCTTGCAAATTGTTGGATGGATTGCCAGGAAATATAGTCGAGCCACTCGTTCTCTCCTCGGGATAGATTTTGCGACTTTTCTCCTGCTCCACTACTCATGTCTGAATTCGTCTGATACTTTGAATTAAGTGTTTAGTGGTGGAATTGATGTGTTTTCACTCGTCCATCATTTCATAACCAGATCAACCACTAACACCATTTAAAAGCAATCACAATCACAGGCAGTAACACAAAAAATCTGCCTGATGCTCATTGACCAAATTAATATCCAGAAAAGGTTTCACACACATACGCACACACACACACACACACACACACACACACACACACACACACACACACACACACAGCACACACACACACACACACACACACACAGACCCCCTACGTGCACAGCTGACACTGTTCCCTATCCGGACTGTTTGAGATGGAACGACCTCATAAACCAGGCACCACATCAAGGCCAATATCTCTGCCATTGACACCAGTGGATGTACTTTGTGACTGCTCTTGTGTACACTCGCCTCTCTGAGGATTGTTTGCAGTTCATGACCACTACAGAGAAATGGGGGGGGGGGGGGGGGGGGTAAAGTCAACAGACACACACACACACACACTGGTGTTATTGGAGCGGCAGTCATGTGCCACCCTGTGTGCGCTGGCAGACGAGCTGTCGCAGACTTACAGGAGACTGGAATCCCATCACGTCTGTCTGGGAAATCTGGGTAAATGCTCTTTAATCCCGTTGATCCGCGGCTAAAGCCAACGCTTCCTCACCTGCCTGGCTGCCATGGGAGAGTGAGTGCAGAGCAGGAACAGTGAGCGGCTGTGATGATGAGCAGCGCCGCCTCATTGTTCCACTCGGCTCCTCGTCGCCTGCGTGATTGAATTCTCCCGTCGGAGCAAACAGGTTCAGGTCGAATAAACATCTGATGAGTATCAGGAAGGAATTTCAGCCGTTTCAAAGCACAAAAGGTTCCTTTAAGACTTTCTTTCTTTTCTTTGTTTGATCACGGATCCCACGCTCGTCACTACTTACTCTCTTTTTCAATTAAGAACAATGTTATATATTAAAAGACTAGCCTGGCACGCAGAGAGCTCACACCTCCACCCAGGCCCGACACGCTCCTTCAGAAACAAGGTCTAAATTAAACATCAGACCCTGAAACATGCCAGATTTATTTATTAGAGATCTGTTCATTATTCTTTGAGAAATAATCGCAAGTTTAAAGAAAGGGAAAGAAACATTCTCTATATCTGCCCCCTGATCTGGATCCTCAACAAAACTCCACAGCTTCTTCCTCAAACCATCCTTCACTCTTCTACGAAGTTTCGTGGTTATCTGTCCAGTACTTTTTGTGTCAGTCATTTAAATTAAACAAAATAAATTTACTAAATCCCATAGTTTGAACTTTGTAACTTTGTTTTGATAAGTTATAAAGTTTATTATTCTTATTACTAATCAATTAATGGATTATCATCAGTTTTATTAACGTTTTGTCGATCGACTTGAGTTTCGACAGTAAATAAAAAAACATTTAAATCTTAGTGTTTTAATCCGGTTTTAACAAACTTCAACTCTTTAGTCTTTTCTTACTTCTCCTCCGTTGTTTTCTCACTTTCTTTCTTCCTCTTCTTCGGCCTCATTCACTCAAACCAGACTTCTCTTTTTTGTTCCTCCTCCTTTTTTTGTGAATGGAACGACAGCCTGTAATTACCTGGGCTGATCTTTCAGTGTGGCCTGCTCTGTCAGCTCCACACCCACTGCAGACACACACAAGCAGACACACACACACACTTTTTAACAGTCACACATGCTCAGACAGATACAGACTCACTGATACACACTCGTGCACACACACACACACACACACACACACACACACACACACACACACACACACACATACATGCACGTGTAACTACAGGCCTCCCCAGCTGGAAGTGCACAGCTGCTGCTGTTTACCCTGTTGGGACCAGAAAAACATCCTGTACAGTTCTCCGGGTGAAAACCTCCCCTCACATAATAAACACGAGCCCTCGGCGCAGCTTGCAGCTCCACTTTGGGAGGTTTGTGTGGCCGTCGAGGCAAAAGGTCCCTGCAGCAAGTCCGGCTTGACGGACAGCTCAGTGTGCGGGACGTCCAGGGTAAAACACGGCGGTTAATACTTTGGACAGCCTCTGATTTTGTGTTTCTCAAAAGCAAAAGACACACAAAGCACACAAGCGAAGGCAAAACATCTGGATACAAATAGGAAAGAATGCCGAGGACACACAACCCAGTGTATATGCTGTTCTTACGGAGGTGTGACATTAGCTCTGACATCTCTCTGGCCCGTCCACTTGTTTAGATCTGAGCTCGACTTTGACGCAGGACGTCTTGGCTGCTGTTGTGTCTGGAACGGGGAAGGAAAGTGGGCGAGGACACTTCCAAACAACTGCTGGAATGCAGTCGTGTGTGAGCGTGTGTGTGTGTGTGTGTGTGCTTTGTGTGTCTGAAGTGTAAGTGTGTGTTTATACGCGTCTGTCTGCCGCCCTGTGTTTTGCAGCTGACAGTCACTTAAGCATTTTGGCTGGCACGTAAAAGAGATTCCTGTGCCGACTGAACTATTTGCCTTTGCCATTGAGCCTTTAACGACGGTAGTATCGGGGCAGGGCTGACCTGAAAAGAACATACAAATCCCAGTGTGTGCGTGTGTGTCTGTGTTTGTGTGTGTTTGTGTGTGTGCGTTCCAACCCTCATCTCTGTTCTCTGTCTCTTGCAGCGGTGGCATTTCACAGCCCTCCGGTCACCATCAAGAAGGAGCCGCAGAGCCCGGGCTCCGACCCCAGCCAGTCCTGCAGCCACAAGCAGAGCTTCAGCTACCCCAATGGAGAGCAGTGCCTTTATGCCAGGTAGCTCCACTGCTCCTCACGTCCACCTCACGTCCACCTCACATCCTCACGGGACACAGAGGTTCAGGTTCTCTGAGGAGGTCTTCAGTGGAAAGTCTTTAGGTTTCCTTAAGAAAGCAAAGTAAAGACGAGTCAAGCTCCCGGCGTCTTTGAAGCCTTTTCTCAGATCTTAATTGGAAATTCATAGTCAAATTGAGATTCATTGTCTCTCTGCTTTCTTTCTGACCTCCATTGTTATCGGGGGGGGGGGGGGGGGAATAAACACAACACTTTCTTTGTTTTCCTCGTCTCAACCCTCCTCCGACAATAACCCAGCACTGGTCAGCTCTCATGAATAACTCAGAACAGCTAAAACACTGATGACACATGCTATTGACCACTGAACAACTCCCATTAGCTGTGTGTTGTAAAACTAGCACCCGACCCTATTGTTGACCTGTGCGTGTCCCTGTGTGTGTTACAGTGCCTATGAGCAGAAGAGGGCTGCAGCCGGGGCCAAGAGCTCCTGCCCGGGGACCCCCATGTCCCCCATGCAGCAGCACTACTCCCCGAAACCTGCCACAGCCGGGCGGCCGGACGCCGGCTACATGAACCCGGCCGCCGCCTCGCAGCCTCTACCCAGCAACAGCTACCCCATCAGCGCCAGGTGAAGCAGCACAGAGAGACCAGGGGACGGAGATTTACTGTTGAGGACATTTTAACTGTAGACACGATGATCACATGGTCAATTATGAGGTTTTTTTGCATAATTAAACAATAAGCAGGTCATTGCTTTTCCATACTAAAACATTTTATGCAATTTTATTGTAGGATTTGTACAATTTTATCACAAAAGCATTATTGTGGAGAAGATTTCATTGAAGTCTTCCTGTATTTCAGCTTTGATCCCCAACAAAAGTCTAGTTTCATTAATAAATACTTCATCGAGCTGCAGGAAAAAAATTGAATTTAGAAAAAAAACGTGAGTTAAAAAGCTCAATTTAGACACAAGAAGAATATTTGAAAATTACATTGAGTGAATCGATTCATATGTGAGATCCTAACATGAGCTGTGGTGTTTCTTTTTTCAGCTCCAGGTTTCAGGGGCCCTCAGGAGAGCCCATGTGCCCCCAGTTCCCCCAACCAGGGCAGGCCTTCCAGCGCATGAGCTCTGCACCATCAGGACATGGCGGTGCAGGAGCTGGTGTAGGCGGGGGTGGAGGGCCGGGTGGTGGAGGCGGAGGCGGTGGCGGTGGGGGGGGCTACCACCGGCAGCACTCCGACCCCTGCATGCCCTACCTGCAGCAGAGCTTTAAGCAGGAGTACGTGGACCCGCTGTACGAGCGAGCGGCTCACATGGCCGGGCACGGCCACGGATCTCACCCCCACCCCCACCCCCAGCACCACCAACACCCACATCCACACAGGTTCCCCCCCGCCCACATGATCGTCAAGCAGGAGCCCACAGACTACACCTACGAGCCTGGTGAGTGATACTGGGATGGTGTGGGACACGTGGCTTCACATCCACTGGGTGATATTTGAACAGAGGGTTTATTTCTTGAAATGAAAAATGGATTAAAACATCCTCTTTAAATTTGTTTCTCATATTTGGCCCCAATTCTCCATAAATGTGTCACCAGGGAACTTTAGATCATTGAGTCCATAAAATCTAAAAGGTCTTTTATCAACATATTGTTCCTTTGAATTCAATCAAATTATAAAAACAATTTACTCAATTTACTCTAGATCCATGATCCTTGTTCCCTGAGAAATAAACACAGATGTTGCCAAACGCCTCCTCAGGTGTTTAATATTATAAATAATAATAAATCCCAGATCTGCCCTATGATCTGGATCCTCTCCTGAATTCAATTTCTTCTTCCCTGATGAAGTTTCATTGAAATTTGTCCCGTAGGCTTTGTGTAATTCTGCTAAATGTCAAACAAACACACAGCTAATACAAAATAAATAGTGTTTGGATCATTAGAACTAAATTCATTGTGTAAAACTAAATCTGAGTAATGAACTGAAGTGAACACAGCGTCTACCTGTGAGAATCAACTGAACACTTACACTGCGTCTCTCGGGGGATGTTTGAGTTTCTCTCTGACTCAAATAAAAGCTCCTTTTAAAAACAACCCCCCCCCCCCCCCCCCCCCTCTGCACAACTCACTCAAGAACAAAATGTCCAAATGGCAAACAAACTTCTTCACTGTACGTCGACTCCCTCTCTGCCTCCAGAACTCCTCCTTTCAACTCTCTGACACTTTGCACAGAGAAGAGAGAAAAATCGTATGTTTTTCTGCTGCGGCTACACTCCTCCTCCCTCCCCCCCGCCTCCCGCCCTCCCTCCCTCGCTCTCTGTGAGAGAGGCAGAGGAATTTCATTGAGAAAATGGAGGGCACTGGAAAGACTAGAGTCCCTGGTGGAGTGCTCCAGGGTTTCAGGTTGCACCAGCGGCTTCCTTTTTCTGCAGGCAGATGAACTCATAATGGAAAAATGAGCGTGGCCGCAGTAACCCGAAGCTCTCACTGGCTGGACCTGGAGCGGGGGGTGAGGGGAGGGAGGGAGGGAGGTGGTGGTGGTGGTGGTGGGGGTTGATGGGGTGGAGTAGGCAGCTCTGGGGCTTTAACAACGAGCTCTACCACTGGAAGAGCAGAGAAACAGAAACACAACACTCCCCTGCACATAGACCTGACCTCGTTCACCTGGGTGGAGGCTGCAGGTCTGACGATGCTTCTGTACAGATTCCCACTCGTCCCACGTGCACACACTTCAAAACGAGCCTCCCAGTATAGAAACCAGCAGACTGACTGCATCACACAGACGCCATGAAGCGACCTCATTCTCTTCCCCCCATGTTTTGATACTCTCACCTCCGATAGGGGGGGCGGATAGCGCCGACAAGGAATCACACAACCTTGAGAAACGCAGCGGGGAAGTATAAAGGGATGTTTGTCTGTGGATAATCAGCTGGGAGGAGGAGAGAGCTGAATGTGGTGCAGCTTCCTGCCGCTGATAGGAGTCTGACCGAGTGCAGCGGCCGATCAGACACAAGAGATCAGAGTTTATCGTGGTTTTGTTGCAGAGCTTGACAGCTAGTGAAGGGTAGCAGGGGCTGAACATGTGAACTTTGTCTTTTTACACCCGGGTTCTCCTCCAGTCACAAGGAAGATGCTTTGCTATAAAAGCTTTTTAAAAACATGGTTCACGTGGTGGAGGAGAAACTATGATCCTTTTCCTAAACGTGGCCAAACGGGGACTGAAACCAAAAGTAATTATCAGGAAATTGAAAATAAAGAGTTGAGCCGAGGCCTCTGGGGTGAAAGTCGGTTCTTTACCCACAGCCTGGTCCCCATTTAGATTGAATAGCTGCCTGGTCAAATCAAAATATAAGACAGTGCAAATAGCCGAATATCATTGCTGCTATTGAAAGAGGCAAAATGGACTCACCACTCTCAACACATTAACCCCCTCACACCCAATCTACCCATCAGTCCCCGGTGGCAGTCTGCCATTTCGCGGCCAGACGTATTATT
Source organism: Pleuronectes platessa (assembly GCF_947347685.1). NCBI lineage: Eukaryota > Metazoa > Chordata > Actinopteri > Pleuronectiformes > Pleuronectidae > Pleuronectes > Pleuronectes platessa. The sequence continues at coordinate 2,334,619 of NC_070646.1, forward strand.
TACAGAGCGATCGAGTTGCCCCGGAATGGAGGGTTTGATTTTCCTCGCTGGCATCTTATCACGGTCGCAAGCGCTGCAGCTGCATTCCCCGGGAGTGAGTCACGGCCGGAGCCAGAGGCACAGAGCTGCACCTTTCAGTTCATTCTCTCCTCTGTCCCATTCATGCCGAGTGACTGAAAAACACAAATAGAATAATAGTGTGTGACTCACTATTTTGCGCGAGAAAAACAAACACAAGAGCGTTCGCTGGGAATTGAGACAAACGTGAACTGTTCCTCACGAAGCTGTAGACGAGCACCGGAGTTTGCACTGGAGGTTTTCTGAGGAGGAACATAATCTGTTTGATGAGCCCAGACAAAGTGCAGACACTGAATACTGTACCACTGCTCTGGTCTGCTGAAGGTTCTTGCTCATGGCCTAAAAATACCAGCGAGAGACGAGAGACGCGATATGATAAATGTAGCATTTGTCCTTGTGACGCTCGAGGTGAACGCACAAAGTATTTATACAACACACACACACACACACTCACTTTCTCTGTGTGTAGTAAGCAGTCTGTTTGTTGTGTTCCTTTGTATAATCACATTATTCGTTAATTATTCTGCCCTTGTGAGTGGTTTCTATGTAGTTTGAGCCAAAAAGGTTAGAATTCTACATTTGAAATCAAGTTAACGATGATTTTCACTGATGTGTGTGTCTGTGTTTGTGTTGCAGATGTGCCTGGATGTCCCTCCATGTACCACCACAACGAGGGCTACACAAACCCCCAGCACAGCAATGAAGGTAACCTTTCACTTGTCAAGTTCCTCTCATAACAACCTTCATATCAGAAGAAAGCAGAATCCTAGTGATGTGAGTTTATTACACAAACATGCCTCCGACCTCCTCCTCCACTCTTTATCTCCACCGGGCCCACATTGGTCAGAGCTCTGCGGTCATTGGCTAACCAGCAGAGATTGTCCCGTGTTTTCATTGGCTGACCAGCGGTGTGTGTGTGTGTGTGTGTGTGTGTGTTTCCATTGGCAGAAGCTCTGGCCTCACCCCTGCCTCAAGAATCCCCGAATAAACACAAGTCCAGGAAAATAAAAAAAACACAGTTTCCCCGGCGCAAAAAAAAGAAAAACAATCTTTCCTCTTATTCCCTTTGTTTGTCGCACATTCAAATTCTGATGGATTGATCCCAACTGGTTTAAAGTGACTGGTTTTGAGTTAATTGACCCTGTAATTAAATGTTTCCACTATGAAATCCTGTTTGTTGTTGAAGCCCTGGTTGTGTCTCATGAAGCTTTAACCCGGTTCTTCCCCCCCCCCCCCCCCTCTTCCAGGCTACCTGTTTGAGAACGACTCCCGTGTGGTTCCAGAGAAGTTCGAAGGTGAGAACCACTGTTCCCATCATGCCTCTGCACACACAGGGTCACATGCACCAGTCCCAGCGTGAGGGACGTTAGTTAGATGACGGCAGGTACAGGAGAGCAACCGGAGCCCCCCCCGCCCCCCCCGACTATCACCTTATGCAGACGTCAGAGATCCAACATGGGTCTTTGTGCGTTCACACAACTCGCTGAGTGGGTTCGGTTTCCCAGTGCACACAGTGCCGGGCTCCCTGTCAACCCCCCCCCCCCCCCTCGGTGTGAGTCGCTGATTGCCACTGAAGGAGATTGAGTGAGGAGATGAGAGCCCACGGCCGCCAGCACCGGTTGATCCACTGGAGTGAGCCGGCTCTCTGCGAGGGAACGAGCAGTAACTTAGCCGAGCCTCTCGTGTTCCCACACTTGTGTACGACATATCCAGTAACCGGTAAACAACACAGAGGCAAACACGACTCAGGGTCTGTTTACCGACACGTTCCTTCACCCACGATGGTTCTTGGTTCTCCCGAGCAGCTCTTGTTGATCTAACGTCGGCCCGTTCTTTCCGTCCCGGCTCTGCAGGCCGCGGCCTTGTTAGTGATAAGCCCTTGTTAGTAAGCACTTTGCTCAGTTTACGTCAGTGTGCAAACATGAAACATCCAGATTAGATGACCTGCCGATGACTCCACGTTCAGATGCACTGCAGCTGTTGTGAGTCAAACTCGACTTTTCACATGAAACACAAGATTTTAGACCTTGATGCAACGATTGGATCTGAACGGTCTGGTGTAGATTAATGTGCCGAAAATATATCACATATCAAATGAACTTTTCTAACCCTCTGAGCGGCTCCGTGTTTGAATTGCATCCTGAGCTGTGCAGTCGTTTTTCGGCGATGCACGTTCCCTCTTTATAAAGTCAGAGTCCTTGAATGTGTTCTCTCCTGGTTGCAGGTGAGGTGAAGCAGGAGGGCGGAGGTGTTTTCCGTGAGGGCACGCCTTACCAGCGCCGCGGCTCCTTGCAGCTCTGGCAGTTCCTGGTGGCCCTGCTGGACGACCCGGGTAACTCCCACTTCATCGCCTGGACCGGCCGCGGCATGGAGTTCAAACTCATCGAACCCGAAGAGGTAAAGTGGATCTGAGACCTACTCACCTTTCACCATAACTCCCAATAACATCTATCAAGCTGCACCAAATTTCACACACTCGTAGAAAACACTTCTCTAAATGAGCCTGGTCTTTTAGAGACTTTTCATAAAGATTCATGAATTATTCTTTGGAAAAATGATACAAATGTGGAAAAACCTTGCAAAAAGAAAATTCCTTGATCAGCCTGATGATCCTGATCCGCACCAGTTCTCTGGGTTCTTCTAATCTGTCCTGAGCAGATGCTTCACTGTATCATGAGTAATGAGTAACGACCATATGATGCAGAGGCTCTGGAACCTTCCAGAACGTTTGTGTTCGCTGCTCAAACGTCTCCGTGTTTACTGAAACCAGCAGATCCAGACTGATGAGCTCCTGTTGAAAGGGGGAATTCCTGTATCTTTCCAACCTGGGCTCTATATACATGAATGTGACTGTGTAAATAAATTGGTACCTGCAAAACCAGTAGACTGTCTCCACTGGCAGCCGCGCGGCTACAGGGTTATCCTATGGGGCAACTGCGACAGTCTGTGGAATGTCCACTTCAACTGGTTCCTTCCGCCAATAAAAGGCTCTAATTGTTATTCTGGGTCTTTGGTACGTTTCCACGAGACCTGAGAGCGAGACGCCCGACTGTCGGCAAAGAGAGAAACTAATTGAAAAGAACTTTAAGTGGACATTTCGTGGACTGTCGCAGTTACCCCATTGGAGTCACTATCTTCATAACAGTATAAACTCTAAGGCCATAACTTGATTTCAAAATTCATCAGTGCTATTGTTAGTTTATTTTAGTGTCGATAGAGATCACGACGTCGATGTGAATCTGATAAGTACGGCAGAGGAGTTATTCTCAGAATGAATTTACGTTAGCAGAGTTTTTTTAAGGCGTTAGCTCGATCGGAGGGATTAGACGCGAGGCCCTTTTTTTTTTCCTCGCAGGTCTTTTCTCTGATCTTTCCTCCATTAGCTCCACATTCATTATTCAGCACATGAAACATCGGATTGATAAAAAACGAAGGACGGGCGCTATCACAGAATCATCCAACACCCCCGATTCGCCCTCCTCACGTTTCTTTAGTCCAGACGTTTTTTTTTTGCGATGTTTAAGTCTGCAATTTGATTGGACGCATCAGACAGCGTCCACTTAGGGTGGATCCTAATACTGGGAGGGGGGGGGGGGGGGCTAGGCTGTGCTTTCCATTATCTTTTTACTGTACATTAAAAATGGATGGGGGGTAAGAGTTTTACAAGAGCAATTAGGGCTGAGAGCCACTCAGAGATCAGACAGAGCTGCAGGCGGGATGGCCGCTGTGGGATTCGACCTGTCTCCTCCTGAGTCATGAATCTCAGCACCCCCCCTCCCCCCCTCCCCCCAGCGAGCTTTACACTTTCCTCCAGTGTCCGAGGTGTTTGTCAACATTAACACGGTTCCCTGTTGTAAAGAAGGATGTGATTTACTTCCTCCTGCCCGTGTGGGTCTGTTGTGAGACACTCGTCAGCGGAGGGTTCACCTCTGGGCTGCGATCCGCGGCCGAGCCTCCGACCGGCTCCACTCTGGTTTCACTGGGAACACTGTGGGACTCTGGTTGCATTCAAGTGGTAATGGGTTACATAAAAAGGAAGTGAATCCACATGTGGAGACTCGCCCTGCTCTGGGCCATGTTGGGGGAAGCTGAGGACTTTGACTCGTCAGCAAGGACCCCTAGTGTTAGCAGCCGGGAATCACACACAACTGTGAAGCGCTAATTATTTTGGGGATGTGAACTTGAAGGGGGGGGTGGGGGGGACTGTTGACGTGTCATGTGAGAGAGGCCTTTACTCTTCAGCCCTTTCAAATCAAGCAAATAACCAGTCACCTGCACATGAACCTCACCGAGGACGGAATCAAACTCAAATCTAACCACAGCCATTTCCTCCTTGTCCCCCCCCCCCCTTCCCCCCCGCAGGTCGCCCGGCTGTGGGGCATGCAGAAGAACCGTCCGGCCATGAACTACGACAAGCTCAGTCGCTCTCTGCGCTATTACTACGAGAAGGGAATCATGCAGAAGGTACAAAACAAACACCACTTCTCATATTCAGAGAATTTGGAGAATGTCATTTTCACATTGTCCTCTATGTTAAAGTCTAAATGTTGTCTCGGGTTTCTTTTTCTTTTAAATAATGGACTTAAATCCGGATGATTTGTGTAACTATACTAGAAAATAATTTGTTCAACGGCTCATCTGTGTCTTGACTTCAAAAGACAAATACTTGAGTTTACTGAAGGAAGATAAACAGATTTTCCTAAATGGTTTCTAGCTGATCATGAAAATATTTGAAATTGTTAACTAATGTTTTGTCTGCAATGGGAAAATCCCCTTTTTCTACTCAATAACTTTGGAGTAAAACAGGTATTAGAAAGTGATATAAGTGGACCTGTTCTAGTTTAGCTACAGTTAATACATATTAAAGTGCACAACATTGAAGAAACTGTTCAGTTTAGAAATATTAAAATATCTAGAAACTAAAACTTTAAATGACATATTCCCAGAATGTAAGGTTGCTTTTATAGAAAGGTTAGACTTATTTGCTATTTTCCTTATTAAGATCCACATTAGAAGTATCTGACAGAGGCCATACTTGCATATTTGTGTGTGATGACGTTCAGCATGTAAATAAAACGCTCCCAGTCAATCAGAGATCAGAGATCAGCTCTTGTAACTGGGTCACTTCACGTCAGTGACGCAGATCTGATCTCTTACTGGAACCCAGCACACACACCAGTGTTGTGCACACCTGAACAAAGAGTGTTTTTTATATACATTCCTCTTTGACTCAAGCCCCTCCTCCCTCCCTCTCTCTCTCTCTCTCTCTCTCTCTCCAGGTGGCGGGCGAGCGCTATGTTTACAAGTTTGTGTGCGAGCCCGAGGCGCTCATCTCTCTGGCCTTCCCCGACAATCAGCGGCCCAGCCTGAAGGCCGAGTTCGAGCGCTACGTCAACGAGGAGGACACGGTGCCGCTGTCCCACCTGGACGAGGCGGTGCCCTACACCCCGGACCAACCCCCCCAAAACATGGGCGCCCAGCCCTACTCCAAAGGCTACATGTACTAAAGCCAGCCACCTCTCCTTTGCCCCCCCCCCCGCCTTCAAAAATCTTCCTGTTGTACCGACCCATCATCATACACGCCCCCGACACCCCCATGCACCTCTTGCACATGCCCACCCCACCCACTTGTATATAAGGCTATGGTGTTTTTGTTTTTAAATTAATCTCATTAGGGATTTATTTTGTTTTGTTTTTGTTTTTAAAGAGCTGCATTCCTCTCACATCTGAGGCCTATTCAATCCATAAACATGACTGTGGTCGAAGAGATTGCTTAATAAATACCCATGATAATATCCAACTGAGCTCCGGACTATTCTTCTGCTTCTGCTGCGAGTCACATGTGTCTATTCCTCTTTTTATGAGTTCAAACCAAACATTACACGAATCAGCTGCTCGGGCTGTTTTAAGAAACGAGTTACCATAAATCAGATTGAATATTTTTTTCCTTGAGTGAAGTCCCGCCCCCTTTGACAGAGTTCATAAGAATCCTTTCAGTAACTTGAGTAATGAGACGTGGCAGCAGATAAAAGTGCATTCAGTGTTTATCTGTGATGATGAAATACCTACATGAGATTACAAATTCATAAAAATAAAATAAAATCAATAGAAAACAACTTAGAAAACGTGTTGACCAAGTCACGTGTAACACAGTTAGGACCAAATACTTTAAAACTTCTATACAGGTCAACAAAGCAAAATTAAAACATGAAATTAAAGTGTCTTTTTCAGCCTTTAACTGGCTCAGTCTGTTCCCAGCACGACCGCCTGGTGTTAGACCCTCAGGGTTCAGCGTTTCCTGAAGGCGCGGGAGATCCTCCAGGCGTTGGGCTCCTCGTAGCGGTTGTACAGCGGCTCCAGCTTCTGCTGCCGCTTCTGTCGACTGAGGCGCGTCGGGTCGGCCACTCTGAAGAACGCCGGGGCGAACTCCACCAGCCAGCGCGGGTCGATGGTGGTCACCTCCCGCATGTACTCCTTAGTGGTCAGCACCAGCTCGTGATACACCAGCCTGGGGAAAGAGAGAGAGGACACAAAATACAGTTAGAGATCAATCATGACGGTTTTTGACACTAATTTAACACTAATTTATTAAAGACAAACTTAGCAAAACCATCTTTAACATAAGTTTATTCAAAGCACTTTGACGTTTAAGTTTCCAATCTGCTAACATGGAGGAGGAGAAGGGTTCATGACCTCTCGTGCAGCAAATAAGAGTATTTCACATTTTTGCCTGTAGACTCGTGAGTTAATTAATTAATAAAAATGAAAGAAACACACAAAACCGTGCAAAAGTAAGTTTTACAGGTTTTACAGCGTTTCAACAGAGTCAGATGAGAATGTTCCCTGCAGGGTCCAGTGGGGACTCACCACTCCGGCTGGCGGTTGAACAGGGTGCTGGACGGGTGGAGGTACACCACCTGCTGGTCGATCAGGGTGCGGTAGCCGTCCTGCGGGTGCTTCCTGGCCGAGTTCCTGAAGTAACCGCTGCAAATAGCTTTCTGGACCCGCATGGTGCTTTTCCCACAAGACACCACGTCCAGCATGTGCCTGGGGATTATTTCATTTTATTTACACATTTTCAACTACATGTATAAATAAAAAATCATGTACAGAGGAAGTGTTATTGAGGTTAAAATACGTCAACACAGAGATACACAGTGAGTGAATCTAATGAATGCTAGAGGATGACACTACCTGTCCATGATGCTCAGCATCTGCTTCCGAATGTCCTGAGCTCTCTTCAAAGAACGAGCCTGGATGAAGTTCTCGAAGCACCAGGGGCTGGAGAACTTGTTGTTCTTCCAGGAGTTGTAAACAGACAGCAGCGTGAGGTGGTCTCCCTCCGCCTGGAAGAACTTTGTCTTCCTCTGGTCGGCCTGCGCCTGTTTGTCCTGCAGACCGAGGGATGGAGTTCAGTTTTTCAATCTGACGTGTGTTTAACAGAGTCATAAAAAAAACAAGCACACGCACATGAAGGTTGTAAAAGTAAATCTGATTTGACGAGGACTGGTTTTTACGAACCTTCGGTCTGTAGAAGATGTTCTGAACCGACAGCATGGACACGATGGTGAGCATCTCCTCGCTGCACGCCAGATGCACGGACATGATCAACATCTTACAGAGCATCGGCTCCAGAGGGAACTCGGCCATCTGAAGCACAGACACCAGAGCGTGTGACGCGTTTAACATTTAATCAAAACCATACATTTCCTTTTGAAGTGTTGAAGGATCACGGCGTCCGCCTCAGTTCTGACTCATATATTTATTCATCTGATGTATATTTATCCACTTCACATTTCCTCCTGCAGGAAACCACAGAATAAAAATCACTCCTCACCCTTCTGCCGAGCCGGGTGAGCAAACCCTCATCGTCCAGAGCGCCCAGAGTGTAGAGCTGCTCCATGGCTATGATCAGAGTCTCCATGGGCGGAGCGTCCATGAAGTCGAAAGCCATGAGGTCGTTTATACCCATGGCCTGTGGCGGTGAGTGAGGAGGAAAGAAACATGATTACATGTTTCCAGCAGCTTTGTGAAAGATTGATTCATGGTGGCGTTAATAAATCTACATCACCTTCAGAGACAGCACTGTACTGGCCAGACTGGTTCTCTGGATCTCAGGCACGTTGCTCGTCAGCATCTCGTCCCTGTAGGCTCTCTCTGTGTAGAGCCGGTAACACTTCCCTGGACCCGTCCTGCCGGCTCGACCCGCCCGCTGCTTGGCCTGGGCCTAGAACCAGAAGAGAGTCCACCCACACATCAGATCACTTCCAATGCTGCTTCTCAAGGTTTTCAGTGTAGAAAACAAACCACTGAGGGTTAACAAGTATAAACTGATTAACCTCCCTAATGATGAGGACTGGGTTAGATTCACTGACCTGTGAGATGGGAGTCACCAGCAGTTGGTCGATGCCGGTCTTGGAGTTGTACACGATCTGCTTGACGAAACCAGGATCGACCACGTAGTAGATTCCATCGATGGTCAGAGACGTCTCGGCGATGTTAGTGGCAATGATCACCTGGTTGCAACCAAAAGAAAAACAAGTGAGAGAGTGGTAGTGGCAAGTCTCACTTATTATTATATATAAAGTAGATAAGTGTAATTTTAGCTTTTAATAAACAGGATATAAACAGTTTATCCAGCCTGATACCTTTCTGCTGCCTGGTGGTGCCGGGTCAAAGATTCTGGTCTGCATCTCGCTGGGCAGGGCCGAGTAGACGGGCAGAATAATCAGCTCAGGAACATTTGGCCCCAGCGAGTTCATCCGGTCGTACAGGATCTCACAGGCCGTGTCGATCTCCTCCTGACCCGTCAGAAACACCAGGACGTCACCTGGAAGCAGACCAGAGAGAAACGTTGTTTTTCAAATACCTCTAAATATGTCTCCGGGACGCAATGAAATTAAATTCATCGTGGTGTTTAGGGAAATCCAGTTTCAACAAACATACCTGGAGGCTCAGTTAAGTGGATCTGCATGACGGTGATGAGACTGGCATCCAGGTAGTCGGTCTCAGGCTCTTTGCAGTAGAGAACCTCCACTGGGAAAGCTCTTCCCGGGATGGTGAAGATGGGAGCTTCATAGAAATACTGGGAGAATTTGACGGCGTCCAGTGTAGCAGAGGAGACGATGAGCTTCAGGTCTTTGCGTTTCTGCATCGTCTAGAAGAGAAAGAGAGACAGAGAGAGAGAGAGAGAGAGGACGTTCTAGAGTGAGAAAGAGCGTTATTACTTGAAAATGCTCCGATGTCCTCTATCCTCATAATACCGCGGAAGTATATTCTCCTTATAAACATATAGTCCATGGTTTGTGACCGTGGTAAATCACCTTCTTGAGGAGGCCAAACAGGACGTCTGTGTGGATCGTCCTCTCGTGGGCCTCGTCCAGCATGATGAGGGAGTACTGGCTCATGTCCGGGTCGATCAGACACTCCCTCTGCAGCATCCCGTGGGTCATGTACTTGATCACCGTCTCTGTGCTGGTGCAGTCCTCGAAACGAATGGTGTAACCCACCTAACACGATGGTACAAAGGAGAATGTGAGTCACTCTGAGGATCTTACTAATCTGAACCAGATGCTACAGAGGACAAACTCCACGATCACGAACCTCTTGACCTAAACGGCAGCCGTACTCCTCAGACACTCTCTTGGCCACCGACATGGCGGCTACTCGACGGGGCTGCGTACAACCAATCTTCCCCCGGGTGGTGTAGCCGACCTCTGCCAGGTACTGGGTGATCTGTGTGGTCTTACCGGACCCAGTTTCTCCCACTACAATCAACATCTGGTTGTCGTGGACAGCCTTTAAAGAGAAGGAATGAATGAGTGAGGGGTTGGAGGATTTGTTGATATTGGTGCCACTTGGTAGATGTTTAAGTTTTATTGGTTTCACAACGATTTCCAAAGTGAAATTCACCAAATAAATGGCTGAATTCACTCTCACCTGAATGAGCTGCTCCTTGAGTTTGAAGATAGGTAAACTCTCCCTCTGCTGCAGGATGGAGAGCTCCGTCTTCTGGCCGTAGGAAACCTGGTTCCCCCCGCAGGCGTAGCGTTTCCACGCCGGCACGTCCACGGGCATCACGCCGATGCCTCTCATGTTGGCGGCGATCTGCCTTCCTTCATCTTCACGGGAGAGAGAAACAGGGAGATCGAGAGACGTCAAGTTCCGGCAAGATCCATCTCAACCTCCTGCAATCTACCATGAATTAAGATGAACTGCCACGATAATCGACTTCCCAACCAGATCTGTGTGTATTAAACCATGAGTCAGAGGTAGAAGTGACCAGCTGGAAGGAACTCGGAAAGCCTCCGATCTCCCCTCGGGCTCCTGGGAGACAGAGTCCCAGTGCATTATGTCTGTGAGTGTGCAAGAATAAACTCATAGGGAAGCTAGATAAGCATCTCCAGCCGCGGCATGGTCACAGTGTCACAGTGTAATGGGCCTGGACAGACTCACTTGGTTCCTCCAATTTCAAAATCGCTGACACGACATTGATCGATTCTGTTTCATAATAATTTTCTGTTTGACGGAAATCAAACCGTCAGTGTCTCATGTTTAAATCTGCAGATTATTTCAGTGTCTGGTGGGTCGTTAAAGCAACGTGTTGTGTAGCTGCTTACAGTCGGGCATGGGGTCGATCCAGTTCTTGTGGAGACCAGTGGGGATGCAGTCCATCTCGGCTGCTCGCGCCTGCTGCTTCAGCTCTCGTCTCTCCTTGGACAGAGCGCTCTGCATCATGGCTGCTTGGGACAGGGAGCCGTCCGGGTTCTAATGGACAACATGAGACCAGATATTGATTTGTCAAACTGCATCATTATTTAAAGCGAGAGTTTCAAATGTTTATTATTGTTATTCACGACTTCCCGGAGTCTGGATATTCACCTTCACTATTTTGACTGGGCTCATGTTCAAGGTCCACTTTGTCTGTCCCTGTAGAAACGGTGGCTCCTCTTCAACCAGATCGATCTCTACGTCTTGATCTGTGACAGAAATCATTATTATTATTATTATTATGCAGTGAAACTTTTGATTTTGAACAATCTTGTGAACAAAGTGTAAATTTACCTTCGTCCTCGTCTATCTTGGGAAGGATTCCCGTCTCCTCGTCAAATTCTGGGAACTCTTCTTTGGGGAGGACATTGGCTGCAATCATCTGAGAACAGGAGAACATTTACTAAACTGTTAAATAACCGAAGATATCACCATTAAAAACAGAAATGAGTGGTTTTGATGAGCACCTGTTTGATCTCCCACTTCTCCAGGTCAGTTATCTTGGCGAGCCGCTTGTGATCCGTGGGTTTGTCCTCGACCTCGATGAGGTTGGCGTCTGTGGGGCGATCGGGATTCCTCATGGTTTCACTATTCACTCCGGTGTCCAGGTTCCGTCTCCTGTTGGGATTCAGGTCCTCCCCCGTCTCCTGGTCTACATCCTGGACACAATAACCACAACAAGTTGGACAAGTTGTCATATATATATATATATTCCAGCACATTATAATATTGTAATAACAATGAGGAACATCTTCTACACTTTAAATCAACTGGAATCTTTTACGGCAGCTGGAGATTAAAAGATGATGCAGTTGTCTCACCTTCATGCTCAGGCTGGTTTTGCTTCCTGTGAAGGACAGAACCTTGACCTTCACCTTCTGGGCTCTGGTGACCACATCGGCCACGTTTGCAATACGTCCTTCTTTACGCAGCTCTGAGATGTGCACCAGGCCCTCCCAGCGTTTCCTGCAGACGATAAAAGGGACAGTTCAATAAGGGCCACTCGTCTTCGTCATGTGCGGCCTAACAAATCGTTATCTTATTGATAAATGGAATCAATAAGGGTCTGAAAGCAGAAAGGTAGGAATTCTGAAAAGTGGACGAAAAAAGGAAAAGTTTGCTGTGAAGAGGCCACGACTGACCTGAGACCCTCCAGCTGCACAAAACAACCAAACTGCATCAGGCTGCTAATTTTGCCGTTGTAGATGTCTCCCACCACCGGCTCGTCTGACAGAGGCTTGTCCACGGGTCGGTTGTGACAGCGTTCCTTCTCCTCCTCCTCCTGCTGCTGATGCTGCTGCTGCTGCTGCTGCTGCTGCTGGTGGTGCGTCACTTCTTTCTCTTTAATGTTGTTGTTGTCTTTGTCTTTGTCTCTCTCCGGGGTCGGCGGATGGTCGCTCCAGCGAGACGGACGTTTCCTTTTCGGCTTGTGGTTCATTTCTTCGACACATTCTCCTGATCGACTTCTCTTACATCCGCTTTCTCTGTCTGCATCTCGACCTCTGAGGGCAAATGAGAACAGAAAGGGAACGGTTTATATTCTAAATGTTGACAGTGGTTATAAATAATATATAACCTGGATTATCAATTGGTCTCTTGTTTAGATTACCTGCTGTCAGAGATTATCCCACAGACATTGGGCATAAGCATCTCCAGCTCCTTCATGGCTGCGGCGGCCACCTGCTCATCATCTCTATTGATGTGAACAGCGGGGGGCTGGTGAACAGGTGAAAGTTAGTGACATCAGCAGGATGACTTCCAGAAACACTCCACACTACCAAAGGCTCTCTATTCTATTCATTCTCAGGATGCATTTTAACCACACAGAGAAACGAAAGTGGTCACAAGCGTCCCAGACCTCCTGCGAATGTGGTTTTGAGTGATCGGACCTCAGGAAACACAGCAGATGCTTTTCAGTGCATTAACACCTGAAGGAATGTTACTATGTCAGTTCTGAACGGGGCCAATCAACCAAAACTCAATCTGCACGTCTGTGGCCTCAGGAAGGAAGGAGCAGCACCGAGAGAAAAGGCCCCAACACTCCTGACCCTGCTTTACTTTATGAGATCCACAGATCCACATGAGAACCAGAGAAGAAGAACTCTCCTTACCATCCACATGGGATCATCAGGTTGACACAGAGCCGGATATTTATCCTTCAGCTTGTCCTGCTCACTTGGTGGCTTCACGTCTGGGGGGGGCAGAACACATCATGTAACAGCAGATCAACAGCTGAGGAACTCACACTTTTAAACTACCAGCCTATGATCCTACAGTGTTCGTACCTTTGCTTGTAGAAGGCGAGGGTCGCATCGTGTTGATAAGTCGCAGGACGTTTCCAATGAGGGTGTCCTGGAGGAGAAGTCACGTGAGTTAAGGGGAGAACAAACATGTCAACAATGTAAACAACCCTTTGGCCTCCTCGTGCAGCTCGTCGGACACTCACAGTGAAATCGGCTCCATTTTTTGTCAGAACCGCTTTGAAGGCGTCGAACGTCGGGTGCGTCTCCGCGAGGCTGATGACGAACTCGGCTGCAAACACACACAGCAACAGGTGGTCAGTTTACACAAGCTAATGCTACACACAGGTGATGCTAACTGCCCCTGCACCTGCTTCTGTTAGCATCGGTGAGCTAGCCTAGCTCAGCAGAGGGGGAAACAAACGGTGTCACGCATCGTCACTTTACCCAGGTCCTTCTCGCTGATCTCCAGGTGGTTCTCCAGCTCCGTGCAGACCTTCGACACCAGAGACAGATACTCCAGACGTTTGATTTCGTCTGAAGCGGACATTTTTGTTTCCTTGCTTGTTTTGACTACAACCGGAAGCGCTTCTTCTTCTGCTTCTGAAGTTTGTGCTTACAGCGATAGGTTTCATTGCTGCTGCTGCTGCTGCTGCCCCCTGTCGGTCCACAGGCAGACAACAATGGGTAGTTTACACTTGACAACAAAACTGTCATCTTTTTTACTTTAACTTCAGATTAATCTGATTTTGCTGTTTTAATTATTTCAGATGATTTTATTTAACTCTTTTCCATAATCTAATATTAATAATAAACTTTGTATGGCACCTTTCATTCAAGAAATACAGCTCAAAGTACACTTTTATACTAGCCTGACAGAGACTGAGGACACATAAACGAAGGGGAGACAAGGATCGAGCAGAGCTGGGCCACCCCACCGGAAAAGGTTTAGTTCCGTACAATTTACGGTTAAGGTTAATTAATTTATGTTTGTGTAAATAAAACAATTTTGAAAAGGGATTGGTTCGTGTGTGGCTGTTGTTGGGAGAACACAGAGGGAACGTCCCCTGCAAGAGACTAAATAACTCCGGGCTCTAGGGTTGAGTGGGTGGATAGCGCCACATTAAACAAAGAAACATCAATTACAATCAAGATATGATTGGAAAAAACGAATATGAAACAAGGTTTTTCATCAGTATTGACGTTTATTTATTGAACTTAATCAGAAATTGAACACAGTCATATGTCAGTCTACACACAAGCCCCAATGAACAGATACAGTATCTAGAAATGATTTTTGAAGAGAGAAAATCTTTGGAAGACAATGCAGGGGAAGAGTTTAGAGAATATGCAGATCATGTTTCTGTCAATTCAGAGTCTGACAGTGAGTTTGGGTTAGAAGAGGATGAGATTGACCATAAGCCAGCTACGTAAAAAGTTATTCTGCAGCCAGTCCCAAATCCAGGCCAGGCCATCAGCAGCCAACATATGGATGACAAAAAATTATGACAATTTAATGGTCTTTTTGCACTTTAGCCCCCCCGCATGGCTACCAATGTAATAATGTGCAATCAGGGCCGACACGGATAGCAGTGACTCATGTGCAGGACATCAAGCCTTCTTACGAACTTTTCATTACGAAAATCCTTCTGGATTGCACTAATTTGGAGGGACAGCATGTTTTCGTAGAAAGCTAGAATGAGATGGAACAAACCCATTTATTTGCATACTTTGGGGTTATTATCCGTGCAGGAGTTTTCAAATCCAAAGGGGAATCAACAGAATCCTTGAGGGATGCAGTAACTGGCAGAGAACTTTTACGTAAATGTGCAAGAATGTGGGAGCAGAGGTGATTGACATATACAGTTTAACACTTTATGTAGTAGTCCAGGTCTAGAGGACCCGAACATCACATATGTAATATAAATGTGTAGGGGGGGGGGGGTTGTAAAGTGTAAAGTCACTAAATATATGTTCCTTTATATGTTCATCACAGAAAATGAGCCAAGACCAATGAGTCTCAGGTTGAAAAAATATTTATTGCATCATTTTCCTCTTAGCAAACATTGAAAACGGGTCACACAGACCCGAACACCATACAAGGGTTAAAGCATTAAACTCCTCAGGTCAGAAAGAGCTACATCTTCCACGCCCACCTTCTCCTGGTACGCAAACTGCAGCGGGTCGAGTGCATGGCGTACCTGGGGTCTGAGGATGTGGAGAAGCAGTCGTTCCATGGTCTTTGAGAAGTGTGATGTTAAGGCCACTGGCCTGAAGTCATTCAGCACACTGGAGTGTGGCTTCTTTGGAACAGGGATGAGGCAGGATGTTTTCCACAGTGCAGGGACCTTCCCCAGTTGGAGGCTCAGGTTGAATATATGCTGCAGAGGCTCACCCAGCTCCACAGCACATGCTTTGAGAAGTCTTGGACAGACCCCATCAGGGCCGGCTGCTTTCCTAGGGCACAGTCTCCTCAGCTCTCCTGTGAATACGTGGAAAACGACTGATTCCATCTCTGGCTGTGTGTTGGAGAGCCCCATGGCAAGATCCACTGCCACAATCAGCCTTCAGAGTATTATTGCACCCACAAATAGTACAATGAAAGGAGCTGAGGCTGCCAATGATATTGACCCCATGAAGCCGGAGAGGACATTGAGGAAGCATTCACGGCTGCACTTCCAGCAGCAAGGCTTTGCTATTTTCTTCAGGATCTGTAATTGAAAGCACTTTGCCATAGCAACTATCACTCCTGGATCAGGTAGTAGTAGCATGTATTTCAGGTTCTTGCCTAACTTGCTGTGAAGCTTGGAATACACAGCCTTTGAAACACTCTTGCTGCAAACATCTTTGAAAGAAACCTCTTGGAGTCCTTTCAGTATTTGTTTTACCAGACGCTTTGTGTAGCTGACCATCACCGGATCGCCGGCGTCCTTCATTTGACTCTTCTTGATGACATACATGACCACCTCGGTAACAAACTGCCGGCGTGTGTTCTCTTCAGAATCCACACTGTCAGACCAGTGCATTGATGGTAAACTATTCTGTGCAAGCTCTGTGTCCTTTGGAGGCGGCTGCACGTCGTATGGGTGCTGCTGCACTGTGTCTAGGGGCGGCTGCACTGTGTCTAGGGGCGGCTGCACTGTGTCTGGGGGCGGCTGCACTGTGTCTAGGGGCGGCTGCACTGTGTCTAGGGGCGGCTGCACTGTGTCTGGGGGCGGCTGCACTGTGTCTGGGGGCGGCTGCACTGTGTCTAGGGGCGGCTGCACTGTGTCTAGGGGCGGCTGCACTGTGTCTGGGGGCGGCTGCACAGTGTCTGGGGGCGGCTGCACTGTGTCTAGGGGCGGCTGCACTGTGTCTAGGGGCGGCTGCACTGTGTCTGGGGGCGGCTGCACGTCGTGTGGGTGCAGCTGCACAGTTTCTGAAGGCGGCTGCACGTCGTGTGGGTGCTGCTGCACAGTGTCTGGAGGCGGCTGCACTGTGTCTGGGGGCGGCTGCACGTCGTATGGGTGCTGCTGCACAGTGTCTGGGGGCGGCTGCACTGTGTCTAGGGGCGGCTGCACTGTGTCTGGGGGCGGCTGCACGTCGTGTGGGTGCAGCTGCACAGTTTCTGAAGGCGGCTGCACGTCGTGTGGGTGCTGCTGCACAGTGTCTGGGGGTAGCTGCACAGTGTCTGGAGGCGGCTGCAGGTCGTATGGGTGCTGCTGCACTGTGTCTGGGGGCGGCTGCACTGTGTCTAGGGGCGGCTGCACGTCGTGTGGGTGCAGCTGCACTGTGTCTGGGGGCGGCTGCACTGTGTCTAGGGGCGGCTGCACGTCGTATGGGTGCTGCTGCACAGTGTCTGGGGGCGGCTGCACTGTGTCTGGGGGCGGCTGCACGTCGTATGGGTGCTGCTGCACAGTGTCTGGGGGCGGCTGCACTGTGTCTAGGGGCGGCTGCACTGTGTCTAGGGGCGGCTGCACTGTGTCTAGGGGCGGCTGCACTGTGTCTGGGGGCGGCTGCACGTCGTGTGGGTGCAGCTGCACAGTGTCTGGGGGCGGCTGCACTGTGTCTGGGGGCGGCTGCACGTCGTGTGGGTGCTGCTGCACAGTGTCTGGGGGCGGCTGCACTGTGTCTGGGGGCGGCTGCACGTCGTATGGGTGCTGCTGCACAGTGTCTGGGGGCGGCTGCACTGTGTCTAGGGGCGGCTGCACTGTGTCTAGGGGCGGCTGCACTGTGTCTGGGTGCTGCTGCACAGTGTCTGGGGGCGGCTGCACTGTGTCTGGGGGCGGCTGCACTGTGTCTAGGGGCGGCTGCACTGTGTCTGGAGGCGGCTGCACTGTGTCTGGGGGCGGCTGCACTGTGTCTGGGTGCTGCTGCACTGTGTCTAGGGGCGGCTGCACTGTGTCTGGGTGCTGCTGCACTGTGTCTAGGGGCGGCTGCACTGTGTCTGGAGGCGGCTGCACTGTGTCTGGGGGCGGCTGCACTGTGTCTGGGGGCGGCTGCACTGTGTCTGGGGGCGGCTGCACTGTGTCTGGGGGCGGCTGCACTGTGTCTGGAGGCGGCTGCACTGTGTCTGGGGGCGGCTGCACTGTGTCTGGGGGCGGCTGCACTGTGTCTGGAGGCGGCTGCACTGTGTCTGGGGGCGGCTGCACTGTGTCTGTGGGCGGCTGCACTGTGTCTGGGGGCGGCTGCACTGTGTCTAGGGGCGGCTGCACAGTGTCCTGGTGCTGCTGCACTGTGTCTAGGGGCGGCTGCACTGTGTCTAGGGGCGGCTGCACTGTGTCTAGGGGCGGCTGCAGGTCATATTGGTGCTGCTGCACAGTTTCTGAAGGCGGCTGCACGTCGTGTGGGTGCTGCTGCACTGTGTCTGGGGGCGGCTGCACTGTGTCTGGGGGCGGCTGCACTGTGTCTGGGGGCGGCTGCACTGTGTCTGGGGGCGGCTGCACTGTGTCTGGGGGCGGCTGCACTGTGTCTGGGGGCGGCTGCACTGTGTCTGGAGGCGGCTGCACTGTGTCTAGGGGCGGCTGCACTGTGTCTGGGTGCTGCTGCACTGTGTCTGGGGGCGGCTGCACTGTGTCTAGGGGCGGCTGCACTGTGTCTAGGGGCGGCTGCACTGTGTCTAGGGGCGGCTGCACTGTGTCTGGGTGCTGCTGCACTGTGTCTGGGGGCGGCTGCACTGTGTCTGGGGGCGGCTGCACTGTGTCTGGGGGCGGCTGCACGTCGTATGGGTGCAGCTGCACTGTGTCTGGGGGTGGCTGCACAGTGTCTAGGGGCGGCTGCACTGTGTCTAGGGGCGGCTGCACTGTGTCTGGGGGCGGCTGCACTGTGTCTAGGGGCGGCTGCACTGTGTCTAGGGGCGGCTGCACTGTGTCTGGGGGCGGCTGCACGTCGTATGGGTGCAGCTGCACTGTGTCTGGGGGCGGCTGCACTGTGTCTAGGGGCGGCTGCACTGTGTCTAGGGGCGGCTGCACTGTGTCTGGGTGCTGCTGCACAGTGTCTGGGGGCGGCTGCACTGTGTCTGGGGGCGGCTGCACTGTGTCTAGGGGCGGCTGCACTGTGTCTGGAGGCGGCTGCACTGTGTCTGGGGGCGGCTGCACTGTGTCTGGGTGCTGCTGCACTGTGTCTAGGGGCGGCTGCACTGTGTCTGGGTGCTGCTGCACTGTGTCTAGGGGCGGCTGCACTGTGTCTGGAGGCGGCTGCACTGTGTCTGGGGGCGGCTGCACTGTGTCTGGGGGCGGCTGCACTGTGTCTGGGGGCGGCTGCACTGTGTCTGGGGGCGGCTGCACTGTGTCTGGAGGCGGCTGCACTGTGTCTGGGGGCGGCTGCACTGTGTCTGGGGGCGGCTGCACTGTGTCTGGAGGCGGCTGCACTGTGTCTGGGGGCGGCTGCACTGTGTCTGTGGGCGGCTGCACTGTGTCTGGGGGCGGCTGCACTGTGTCTAGGGGCGGCTGCACAGTGTCCTGGTGCTGCTGCACTGTGTCTAGGGGCGGCTGCACTGTGTCTAGGGGCGGCTGCACTGTGTCTAGGGGCGGCTGCACGTCGTATGGGTGCAGCTGCACTGTGTCTAGGGGCGGCTGCAGGTCATATTGGTGCTGCTGCACAGTTTCTGAAGGCGGCTGCACGTCGTGTGGGTGCTGCTGCACTGTGTCTGGGGGCGGCTGCACTGTGTCTGGGGGCGGCTGCACTGTGTCTGGGGGCGGCTGCACTGTGTCTGGGGGCGGCTGCACTGTGTCTGGGGGCGGCTGCACTGTGTCTGGGGGCGGCTGCACTGTGTCTGGAGGCGGCTGCACTGTGTCTAGGGGCGGCTGCACTGTGTCTGGGTGCTGCTGCACTGTGTCTGGGGGCGGCTGCACTGTGTCTAGGGGCGGCTGCACTGTGTCTAGGGGCGGCTGCACTGTGTCTAGGGGCGGCTGCACTGTGTCTGGGTGCTGCTGCACTGTGTCTGGGGGCGGCTGCACTGTGTCTGGGGGCGGCTGCACTGTGTCTGGGGGCGGCTGCACGTCGTATGGGTGCAGCTGCACTGTGTCTGGGGGTGGCTGCACAGTGTCTAGGGGCGGCTGCACTGTGTCTAGGGGCGGCTGCACTGTGTCTGGGGGCGGCTGCACTGTGTCTAGGGGCGGCTGCACTGTGTCTAGGGGCGGCTGCACTGTGTCTGGGGGCGGCTGCACTGTGTCTAGGGGCGGCTGCACTGTGTCTAGGGGCGGCTGCACTGTGTCTGGGGGCGGCTGCACGTCGTATGGGTGCAGCTGCACTGTGTCTGGGGGTGGCTGCACAGTGTCTAGGGGCGGCTGCAGGTCATATTGGTGCTGCTGCACAGTTTCTGAAGGCGGCTGCACGTCGTGTGGGTGGTGCTGCACTGTGTCTGGGGGCGGCTGCACGTCATATTGGTGCTGCTGCACAGTTTCTGGAGGCGGCTGCACAGTGTCTGGGTTAGGCTGAACGTTGTACGGGGGCTGTTGCATGGTGTCTTTTTTCCTGCGTGTTCTGCTTTTGCAATGCTCAAAGCAATTGTTCTTTCTAAGGAGACTGGTTGCCTCTAAGTGACACATTGCTAAAGAACAAAATGCTTATATATTAAAGACAGTGAATGTCTTTAACATTCTTAAGAATTAAAGACAATAACTGCCTTTAAAATACCTAATAATTAAAGACATTTGATGTCTTTAATTATTTTATTGTACATAAACAACAAATTTCCTTTGATCTTACTTATAATGTCAATGTCCTCCCTTCCCACTAAACCGCTGACCTGCACTCACTGTATACTCCCACACCCACAATCATCTTAAACTGTAAGGCCATGTCCAGTACTGAAGTGCTCACTTTTTACTTAGCTGATTCAGACAAGAGTTTATGACGCACATATTTTCACAAAGCCTATAGAATAATAGTCCAACATTTTAGCACACATGTATTAAAGATTAAACCTAGTTGGGTAAATCATTCAAATTTATTCATAAATAAATATGGAAATTCTTGGCCGATACCGATGTTTAAAACAACAATCTAGCCGATAGCCGATACCGATATTTGTTTATGTTGTTTTTTTTGTTTCAGGAAATTAATGAAATCATTACAAGTAATGGTAGTCAGGCTTTACATTTTATTGTATTTTATTTTTCATTTGTCTGTGTTGCTTTTGGCCTATTCAGTTGCATTAGTGGTTCTTCGCAGAGTTGGCTGAGGAAGACCTGTTCACCTCCTGGATTTTATTAAACAGTCTTCACACATTCAAAAATGACTGTCTCCCCGGGATGAAGCTGTTCGGTCTTCACATGTCATTTCTGGTATTATAGTTTCTAAACGTTGCGATCTTGGTCAGTATTTTGTAATCACAAGCCAGTAGACTACTTGGTTTGGACAAAGGTAAGCTTGGACCTTGAGGAGCTGTGATGCTGTGTGAACGCAAGGGTGGAGACTAGGATGCACCGATATGGAAATTCTTGGTTGATTACGTTACCGTTGATCATCTGTCAATCATCGTATAAAGCCCGCCCTGACAATCTGATTGGCCCGGTCGGGCATAATTTTTTCCCAACGGAGCGACTCCAGACAGAACTGCCCGACCAAAAATGTTGTGGGCGGGGCTAAGTTCGTCTGGCATCCAGGCTACTTTTATACAATATAAAAATAAAAACAAGTAAAAATGTAATTCATATGAGAAGAGACTTAAAGTGACACAAGAACATGTTCAAATGTTTTGGTTTTGATATTTTAGCATCTTCTTTACTGTACTTTAAAAAAACGTAGATCCTGTTATTATCAACATGCTACTTTTAAAACATTGTAAAACTAATTTTACTGAACCGCTTAAGTTCATGTGGAAAAGTTTTGATTTCACTGAATTGGTGAAAATCAAATCCAGGTTTTCCCTCCATCTTCTTTTGGACCAGATTTAAACCAGACATGAGTAAAACCGGTTTTCCAAGTTTCCATTACTCTGTACAGAATGCACATATTTTAAATATATTTCATATTTTTTAAATCTTTATAGGCTTATATTTCTAAAGACATTCAAATATATTACTTGCAGATATAGAGTATTCTGAGCAGCTGTGTTTTGGCTTTTATATGTTTGGGTAAATAACAGCCAGAAAAACCAAACAGTGAAATCTTTCTGTAAATACATTTCCATTTATTAAAGTTCACAAGAGAATCCAAGTGATTTAAAAAAAAAGGATTTAATGAGAACACATGCTCATAGTTTCACTGGTGAGTATCTCTGATACACAGACAAGTGAGTGGAAAGTCGTTCCTGTAATAACAAAATCTATCAAATATATACGTTCCATCCTTTTGGTCAGACTCCACTTCCGAAACATTAAGGACATTTGAGATTTTATCAGGTCCTGGTTTATACTTAACGTCCAATCACGTACAGCGTTAAAATAAATAGTCCATCGTTTGGGAGAATCTCCTCCAAGAAGATTCACCTGATTCCTGCTTCTCTGGTTTAGAGCTAGAACAAGTAAAGAGCTAAGGCTTTAGAGATAATGACACAAACTCAGACAAGTTAGAAACTGCCGTTTGTACAAATTCAAAAAGGAGGAGTGACTACACTGTTTAAAGTGGTGATGACGGAGACTTCGATCTACAGGCTCTGATCACATGACGCAGGACAAAGTACAGGTCGTCAGTATTCGTAACATCACGAGCCTCAGCGGCGTCTGAAGGCGCGGGAGATCCTCCAGGCGTTGGGCTCCTCGTAGCGATTGTACAGAGGCTCCAGACGTTGCTGCTTCTTCTGCTTGCTGAGGCGCGTGGGGTCGGACACCTTGAAGAAGGCCGGAGAGAACTCCACCAGCCAGCGAGGGTCGATGGTGGTCACCTCTCGCATGTACTCCTTGGTGGTCAGCACCAACTCGTGGTAGACGACCCTGCGGAGAAGAATGAGAGGACGTTAGAAGATCCATTTTACACAATAAAAAGAAAAAGATGTATTTCTTCTCAGACTGAGATCAGTGAGGTGCTGTCCTACCACTCAGGCTGGCGGTTGAACAGAGCACTGGACGGGTGAATGTACACCACTTGCTGGTCGATCAGCGTCCTGTAGCCCTCCTGAGGATCCTTTTTAGCCGCGTTCCTGAAGAAACCACTGCAGATGGCCTTCTGGACTCGCACCGTGGCTTTCCCACACGTCACCACATCGAGCTTATGTCTGAGGAAAGGAGAGCGTGTTGGGTGTTCATGAGAAATCCACAAGGTTGTATTCAAACTGTCGTGTTTTATAATGACGCCATCCTACCGGTCCATGATGCCCAGCATCTGTTTGCGGATGTCCTGGGCTCGGCGCAGGGAGCGGGCCTGGATGAAGTTCTCGTAGCACCAGGGGTTGGAGAACTTGTTGTTCTTCCAGGAGTTGTAGACAGCCAGCAGAGTCAGGTGGTCTCCCTCCGCTTGGTGGAACTTTGCCTTCTTCTGGTCGGCCAGGGCTTGTTTGTCCTTTAAAAAAAACAATTAGATATTTTTGACCTGGACCTAAATTAGTTCTCTGTTTCCAGTCATTGCAAAGCTCCATGTTTAGTGCTGAGCGTACCTTTGGCCGATAGAAGACATTCTGCACAGACAGCATGGACACGATCGTGAGCATCTCCTCGCTGCAGCCCAGATGCACGGACATGATCAACATCTTACACAGCATCGGCTCCAGAGGGAACTCTGCCATCTAGAGGACAGGTGGAGAAAAGGACATAAATATAATTTGAGTTACCAGAGAGGACGAGAGGGAAGTGAAGGACAGAGGTGATGAGACGTTAATAAATAATTAGTTTATTCAAACCAGAAATGTGATCCGATATATTTATCCTGAGGTGAAAAAACTAATGGTGTCACTCCTCACCCTTCTGCCGAGTCTGGTGAGTAAACCTTCATCGTCCAGAGCGCCCAGAGTGTAGAGCTGCTCCATGGCTGTGATCAGAGTCTCCATGGGAGGAGCGTCCATGAAGTCGAAGGACAGCAGGTCATTGATGCCCATGGCCTGGTGGAGGAGACACAAACAGAGGAGATACCAACGGATTTGAATTAAAGATATTAACCTTCAAGGCTTAGCAAGGTGTACATTTCCTATACATAAACTTTAACAAACTTTCATTTAAATGCATCTCATGTCTAATGGAGAATCTTTCTAAAATATGGGACAGAAGGACACCAGGCAGTTGTGAAAACTCCTCTTTGATCTACAAATATAGACTAACCACTCGTTTCCTTTTCTTCCTGTACTCTTCTACAGAGTAACAGCGCCCCCTGCAGCCACACAAGGGGATTTATTCTTGGAGATAAACTCTGGTTTTTAATAACCTCTGAGTCTTTTTAACTGATCTACAGTTCAGCTTCACTCTTCAACTCGCTGGAGCTGATTGTGAAAGTTGAAGCTGAGACTCTCAGTCAGTTCTTCTCACAGGAGATCGAACCCACTCACCAGAGTTACAGAGAACAGACGTTCAGGGACTGAAAGAGGAAACATTCTCCACGTTCACAGTCTCTGAGACATCACCATTCAAGCTCAACTATCTCTAAAGCTGCTATTTTAAGGTCAAATGGTATAAAGGTTGCATCATGTTGACTATGTGCAGGATAAGACCGGAGCCCGGCATGTTGGTTCACCTTCAGAGACAGCACCGTGCTGGCCAAGTTGGTTCTCTGGATCTCGGGCACGTTGGTCGTCAGCATCTCGTCTCTGTAGGCTCTCTCTGTGTACAGCCTGTACGTTTTCCCTGGGCCCGTTCTGCCGGCTCGACCCGCCCTCTGCTTGGCCTGGGCCTAGCAGAGACAAAACAGATATAAATCTACCAGACCTCGCTACTTTATTGTATTCATTGTTTAATATTGACTTTTTGCAGTGTTGTGGTCATCTTTAAGATGTTGTACCTGTGAGATGGGAGTCACCACAAGCTGGTCGATACCGGTCTTGGAGTTGTAGACTTTTTGCTTGACAAAGCCGGGGTCGACCACATAGTAAATCCCATCGATGGTCAGAGACGTCTCTGCGATGTTTGTGGCAATGACCACCTACAGAAAGTGAAGTGAAACAAACACACAAAGTTAGATGTGTTCCTGTTGTTGCATTTTACCAGGAAGTTCTGAATAAAGTGGATTTCTTAAAAACTAAAGAAGAAGCCAAGTCAATGACCCCAAAAACATTAAATCTAAAGTCAGCTGAAGAGCTTTTGGAATAAAAGGATAAACCATAAACAAACAATGGCTCTTGAACAATGAACCAGCATGCTTCAAACGCCAAAACCATAATTGAATGCAGATACTGAATTGTGCCAGTTCATGTGAAGTACAAATTTGTAACAGGAACATATCGTATATATTTTCCATATGTTTGAAAGAAACATTGAATGAAGGAACCTTTCTGCTGCCTGGTGGTGCCGGGTCGAAGATTCTGGTCTGCATCTCGCTGGGCAGGGCCGAGTAGACGGGCAGAATAATGAGCTCAGGCACATCCGGCCCCAGAGACTTCATCCGCTCGTACAGGATCTCACAGGCCGTGTCGATCTCCTCCTGTCCCGTCAGAAACACCAGGACATCACCTGGACGCAGGACACAGAGGAGGATGATGTAAGAACACAACAGAGAAAGACACACAGTGAGATTTGTGTGCTTTCAAGATTTTAGATTCATACCCGGAGGTTCAGTCAGATGGATCTGCATGACGGTGATGAGACTGGCATCCAGGTAGTCTGTCTCCGGCTCTTTGGTGTAAAGCACCTCCACTGGATACGTTCTGCCGGGGATGGTGAAGATTGGCGCCTCATAGAAATACTGAGAGAACTTCACAGCGTCCAGTGTAGCTGACGTAACGATCAGCTTCATGTCCGTGCGTTTCATAACCGTCTGAAAACAGAACCAGGAAACTCAGCATCTCCTCAAAGTTTCCCTCAGAAGATGAATGTGTGAGCTTGTGCTCTTCTTCCTCACCTTCTTCAGGAGACCGAAGAGAACGTCAGTGTGGATCGTCCTCTCGTGAGCTTCATCCAACATGATGATGGCGTACTGCCCCAGTTCGGAGTCGATCAAACACTCTCTCAACAGCATACCGTCCGTCATGTACTTGATCACCGTCTCAGGACTGGTGCAGTCCTCAAACCGGATGGTGTAACCCACCTAGTGAAACCAGACAGAAAGATTTAACACATGTTCACAGCATCATGTTGTTTGAATCCACAGATTGACACGGTGTCCGGGGGGGGGGTCCACTCACCTCTTGTCCAAGACAACAACCATATTCCTCTGAGACTCTCTTTGCCACCGACATGGCGGCCACACGACGGGGCTGCGTGCAGCCGATCTTCCCGCGGGTGGTGTAACCGGCCTCTGCCAGGTACTGGGTGATCTGTGTGGTCTTACCGGATCCGGTCTCTCCGATCACAATCAGGATCTGGTTGTCATGAACAGCCTGAAGAGATTTACAGGAAGACAGGAAGTTACAAACCGGTAGTAGAACGGTTATATCGTTGTTTACAGAGCTGGAACAGGATCAGGTAATAACATCTGAATGTCTCTCTTTGGTTTTTGTTTCTAAACGGGGACGAACCTGAATGAGCTGCTCCTTCAGCTTGTAGATGGGCAGACTCTCCCTCTGCTCCAGGATGGAGAGCGCGGTCTTCTTTCCATACGAGGCCTTGTTGCCCCCAAAGGCGTGTTTCTTCCACTCTGGGATGTCGTTGGGCATCATACCGATTCCTCTCATGTTGGCTGCAATCTGCCGGCCGTCAACTGTGAAGAGGAGTAAAAGAGATCTTGATGAAGAGAAAACTCTGCTTATATTTACAACTCTAGCCTAACAACTCTTGGCCATTTCTGCGTGGTTATGGCAGGATATTGCCCACCCTTGGTTTAGACCACCTGGGGCAAGGGGGGGGGTGTACACAAGCACAGTGATCCATGGCAAAACTTCACCATCCGGCCAGATAGCAGGCGGCAGGAAGCCAGATAACCATCTCCAGTACCAGTGAGCCTGAGGGGCACTGTCTCCCATCATGGAGGAAGCGTCATGACTCAGACTGGGCTGTGGTTTTAATTAAGCAGACCTCCTACAGAGGGTGCTTGACTAAATTAAATCTGATACTCGACGCTCAAGTGTCAAAAGCAAAGATAAAACTCTAGATATTTAGATTAAAAAATCTGATAATTAACATGCTGATTTCAATCTAGCAGATGATTTTAGGGCCAAACATTGGTTTGATTTATCCTTCTTCCACAGAATCAACATCTGTGACTCAGAAATGACTTAATGTGCAGATCTAATGGATTCCTCACCGTCTGGCAGTGGGTCCACCCAGTGTTTATTCAGCCCCATGGGGATGGAGTCCATCTCGGCCTCACGCGCAGCCTGCTTCAGCTCTCGTCTTTCCTTCGCCAGAGCGCTCTGCATCATGGCGGCCTGGGACAGAGAGCCATCTGGATTCTGTGGACAGCAGAGGAAAAGGACGGGGGGGTCACTTTGAGGCTGTGTTTCAAAACATCAAAAAAGCGCTTTTATGTCATTATGTGTTTGTGCCGCATCCAGGTTATGTTGCTCACTATGTCCATCTGCTCACATTATAAAGTAAACACTGACAAATTTGCTAAAGGTTGAAACAGTAAAATGTTAAATAAATCAGTTGTTTATTGAGCAACACGCAGGATATGATGATATGTAAAATACATGGAGGTGAAAACTACCTTGACGATCTTGACTGGGCTCATGTCCATGCTTTGCTTGGTGTGTCCCCTCAGGAAAGGAGGTTCTTCTTCAACCAGCTCAATTTCCAAGTCTTCGTCTGAATGAGAGTAATCACAGCTAATCAGTACGCAGCCCACTCAGTCACAGTTCATCTGAATTCTTGGTTCGGTAAATGTCTCTTACCCTCCTCATCATCAACTTTAGGAAGGATCCCGGTCTCGTCATCAAAATCAGGGAACTCCTCTTTGGACAGCACATTGGCAGCGATCATCTGAGAGCAGACAACGAGGAGGAGTCAACGTTTTTCATCCCAGAACTAAACAGCTTCTTAACTGAGATCTATACAGTTTGATTCCCGACCTGTTTGATTTCCCACTTCTCTGGATCAGAGATTTTAGTGAGCCTCTTTCGCTCCAGGGTGTCGTCCTGCTCCATTTCAGGGACGTGGCCCAAGTTCACGTTGACAGGCCGGTCTGGGTTCCTCATGGTGATCTCGTCCCCGTCTGGTCCCACGTTCCTTCTCCTGTTGGGGTTCAGGTCTTCTCCGGTCTCCTGATCCACATCCTGACAAAGAAAGGAGGGAAAGTTTAGAAAATTAGCCCGCTCACAATGGAAGGGATAACTCTCTTTGTAGATTATTACTGGAGGTTCTTCCTTACCTTCATACTGAGGCTGGTCTTTGAGCCGGTGAACGAGAGCACCTTGATTTTAACTCTCTGGCCTTTGCTGACGACATCAGCCACGTTGGCCACACGTCCCTCTCGACGCAGCTCTGAGATGTGGACCAGTCCCTCCCAGCGTTTCCTAAAGGAGAAGCACACAACACAGTTGACTTCACCGAAACTTGAACAGACTCATGTTACTTAAAGCTCCACGTGAAGGCCTTACAATCATAGTCAAGGAAATGTGACATGATGCAGACCAGAACTGAGGTATTTGTTTGTACCAAGAATAAAATCTATCTACTTCGGCTAAAGTTGTGTTACTGACCTTAAACCCTCGAGCTGAACAAAGCATCCAAACTGCATGATGCTGGTGATTTTGCCGTTGTAAATGTCCCCGACTGAAGGCTCTTCAGGTGGAGGGCGGTCCACGTGCTTGTCTTTCCAGTCTTGGTCTTTCTTGGGACTCGGTGAACGCTCGGTCCAGCGGGTGGATTTGTCTTTTCTTTTACCCTGATCTCTATCCCTGTCCCTCTCTCTGTGGTGATCGCTGGAGCGAGACCTGGACTCGGAACGTGATCGAGAACGATGTCTTCTCTTCCTGTCTCTGTCTCTGTCCCGATCTCGGTCTCTATCTCTGTGTCGGTCTCTGTCTCGGCTGCGACTTCGACTGCGACGTCTGCTCTTCTCGGACCTAATGGGACAAGTGAGAAAATTACATAAAAGAAAACTGTTGAATTTACAAATATCTTAAGAGCAGAGGACATATTGGTTGGGTTGGAAAATATAGACATGACACATGTCTTCAGTCATCTTACCGGCTCTTGCTGCTTTTTGAGTCTTCCCCACTGACACTGGGCATAAACATCTCCAGCTCTTTCATGGCTGCAGCTGCAACTTTATCATCATCTTCATCTACAATCTGAAGGAGTAAGACAAACAAACGTCAGGTACAAAGCAGCATCATCCACCAGCCTCCAGTGGTTTTACATGAGTGAGATTCTGACAGTTGAGTAGAACGAGTCTGAAGAAGTGTTTCTCAAGAGAAGATGATACTGGTACAGGAGGGGGAGGGATGCCTTGTGCTAATTCACACGTGTGGAAATGTATTAATTCTTGTGTTTATATATGAGGAATATTTATTTATTCTTGTGTTTACATATGAGGAATATTTATCTATTCTTTTCTGAAGATACAAGGACATTGAAGACGTCTGTGACTCTGAATTAATGTTAACGTTTGGTTTACTTATTCTTGTCCTTAAATATGAACTGCAAGTGTGCTTGGGTGTTTAGAAAATGGGCCATGAAATAAAGTGTATTCAAATTAACACTTTTAAATACATGTTTATTTATCGTTGTGCCTTATTAATAACATAAACGCTGAGCTTGAGCCACATACCTTCGGCCCCGACTCGTTAGCTCGACAAAGTGCAGGAAACAACTCCTTCAGTCGATCCTTATCTGTGTTCGGCTTGACCGACACCTCAGACACTAGAGATGGATGAAGATTCATGATTAGGAGTTTAGACGAGGAAGCAACAGATCATAACACTTAACAGATGACAGACAGATATGAAGCCATGGGATCAACAACAACAGATATTACTCAGTATCTTGGTGGAAATAAGTCATGTCCCATTTCCATCATAGTTTAATAAAGTACAACTCTAATTAGCAGAGGGACTTTTGAATCTTTCCCTTGATGACAGGTTTAATATTGAACTACATGAACTCACCTTTACTGGCCGGCGCCTTGGTCGGAGGTCGCATTGTCTGAATGAGCCTGAGCAAGTTACCGATGAGAGAATCCTGCGATCGACACATCAGAAGAGGCAGATACAGGGTTTAGTTACCAGGTGGGAGTTAGCTGGATGCTAACTGCCAGATAACAGAAGGTGCAGATTCACACTTACCATGAACTCGGCTCCATTTTTTAGCAGAATAGCTTTGAACCCATCGAAGCTCGGCTCCTTCTCCGCGAGGCTGATGACGAATTCAGCTGTGAAGAGAAGGACACGGGTTAAACCACAGTGGTTCAGATCGAAGGTTGAGAAAAACAACACAAAACAACGACTGAGATGTGACGAGGGTTGTGAGAAAACACAGATTCACAGATTTTTAAGCTAGCTAGCAGCGGAGGCCAGTTAGCTTAGGCTAGCTAGTTAGCCGAGATTTCTCGCTGGGACACCAACCTAAGTCTTTATCGCTGATTCCAAGATGGTTGTCGAGCTCCGTGCACACTTTGGACACCAGAGACAAATACTCGAGCTGCGAGAGCTCGTCCACGGATCCGTCCGCCATCCTCCACGCGGCTTGTTTATCGTTCAGCGCGGCTAAACGACGACAGACATGTTAGATGCGGAGAGCGTCCACTTCCGCAAATTAGGCGGAAGTGCGTCAGGGGTGGGCTCTGTTGTTGTTTTTTTCTTTTGCCCCTCCCCACCGCACGATGGCGCTAAAACCTTACTGTGCAGCGTGGCCTCGGTGTGTTTGTCCACGTGTTGCGTGTTTACCACAAACTGGAGGAAGAGGAAACTCATTCTGTGATGTTTACTGTCAAATATCAACTGTTTTTTTACTGTGGGAGAAGAAAATTACAAGTTTAAATGGGTTAGAATTTATTAAAACACCCATTAAACTCAGGGTCTGATCAGTGGAAGGCCAAAGACGGGGTCGTTAGGGTCACGGTTCAAATCCCAACACACAGAACTGATGAAACTTGTCTTAAAATAATTACTAAACCATGAACTAATTTCTACTTTTAGTCAATCAATGTTGTAAAATGCACCAAAACAGCTCAATTGGTTTTGTGAGCAGATTTTAGGGGAATTAGATAAATAGATAGATAGATAGATAGATAGATAGATAGATAGATAGATAGATAGATAGATAGATAGATATATAGACAGATATAGATAGATAGATAGATAGATAGATAGATAGATAGATATATTGCAATAAACATTAAATGTATAAAAGCCTGTACATACTCCAGTAAATGATACTTGGATGTAATGCATTACACAGACTGTTAACGGGGGCCAGTATTTTAAGATCTAGTGGCAGTTTCAAGTATAAAAACATTAAAAAACTAAGCATCAAAGATATTTCTCATAATTTGTTTGATAGTAAATTACATACACATATATCTTTGCGAAAATGTATGACGGTAGTTCATAATTTATATTATTCACCTTGAGGAAAGCAGAGGAATGCAGAGACATAAATATTCTTTTATCACATCATCGGTTTTAAATCAAAACTACGAGTTCCCGTAAAGACAACACAAAGATCCTCTTCTCCAGAAGAAGAAGGTCACAGATGGAGTTCATGTAAATTGATATTGTTTTGATATAGATTTCACCGTTGGCATGTTGATGAGAATCACTTTAGTCGAACTGGACAAACCCTCACAGTCGCTGTCCCACTTTATCTGAGCTCACCTGATATCAGTTTACCACACAGTGAAAATGTACACCCCCCATACGTCTCCCCTTGTTAGGCTCCGTGTTTTATGAACTGAACGAGGCTTTGTTTAAACATTCAGTGCACATTTTTTCGCAGAAGTTTAATTTAATGCTTTATGTTTTATGTTCTGTGGGCCCACAGTGCAGATCTAACTATGGCCCCAGGGATGCATAGCATGGAGTACATTATGTCCACACTTGCCTTGTTGCCTAAATAATTTGTTACAGTGCGATAAATAATGTATGAACTCTGATGGGTTTTAGACGTATAAAAAAAGTATGTTGCTCACCCCAGTTGTGCTCGGATGTGGAATTAAGTGAATATGTGGACATGTGCAGGTTTGGTGAACATCAATATTATTCTTTTGACAGCTTTTTGACAGTGGAAGGACTTTTTCTGCAGGAATGGAAGCAGGTGCTGCAGCATTTTAAGAACAAGATGATAAACAATAACCACACAAAGGTAAAATAATCAGAAATCTAGAGCACAGGTCTGATTGGTCAGGTGACCCACATACAGAGGGTGCAGTTCGGCCCTTTGCTGCATCCATCATCCATCACATCGATCCTCCTGAGAGGAGCTGGAGGCCGGAGACACCCTGGACAGGTCAGCAGCGTCTCGCAGGAGCAACACAACCAGTATGTGTGGAGACGTACACAAAGAAAATAACACAACAATGCAAGAACATGCAAATTAGACACAGAGAGGCCTCAAACCTGGATTTGAACCTGGAACCTTCTTGTCAGTGCTACTCGCCTGTGCCGCCCTTTGCTTCCAATATTCTCTCATGATTGTGTTGTCCTGTAAAATAAAAGTAAAAGTGTATCCTACTCTCACTGGAAACATGGGAATTGAACCTATAAACTGTGGCTTCTCATGTGCCACCATGAACTCTCAGAATGACTTTATCTGTGTTTCCTTCTGGGGCCAGAACACAGCGTGTCCCCCACATACAGCCCTGATTCATGGGTCTGAACTCACCAACAGGTTTTTTAACTTGTCTCTGGAGTGTTTTACCGAGGCAGAGGTGCGGACCAGTAAATCAAGACGCTGCATTGTACCACTTTGTATAGGTTCGTGTCTTTGTAGAGTATTTTATAAGGTGTACAGTGTTTATGTTGGGGGATACGTGCAGGCAGGAGATGGGAGTCATCCTCCCTCGTCCTGGGATCACCCTCCATAAACCTCCCAGCACATCCTCAACTCTCTGACCTGAAGTCCTCAGATTCAACCCTTATCACACATCACCCAACATTCATCTTATGGAGCAGGACGGAGCAAGAACACTTTCACAAGTTGGTGCACGACCCTGCATAACATCTTTAACTTTAACGATTATTTCTGCACGTGTTACTCCGTGTTCTACATGAGGAGCTCTGATCCTCTATAATCTATGGAAATTATTTTTGCTTCGCTTTGCATTAATCATAGTCCCACGCGAGCTTCCTTAAAAACATACGTCTTACATTTTTATGTCTTCCTACAGCTAGTTGTTGACTCTGTGGATTCTCTTCCATCCCAGGAGGTCACGGTTCTGAGACGTGACCACATGATCGTTTCCAAGTCTATGCATTTTTCCCCTCCTAAGTTGTTTCTCCCCATCTTCCCATTAAAATCACAAACTGGAATTTATCCAGCTGCTGAACCTTGAGATTCTGTCTTAGCAGAGGAAAATACATTGTTACTAAAACTCATGAAGTAACTCAAGTTGTTATGAAACAATGTAAACTCCAATCTGTTCTGCAAAGAGGGTTCCAGGGTCTGTGCAGGTCAGGTAGGAAGTGAGAAACTATTAAAATGCAAAAACAAAGACGTTTAACACCTTCAGGGAAAATGTGAGTTGACGTGATGTTATTCAAGAAGATCAGTTCTCTCATGACTCAGCGAAACGGAGACGATTAGCTAAGCATAAAGTCCGGAGGCAGGTGGACCAGCCGACCTGGTTGTTGGTAGTTTAATCCACACACAGGAAGCAACTGATACCAAACCAGTGGATTCCAATCTTCAAATGATTCTTTAACTAAACCATTAACTCCGGGATTTGAACCGGTGAGGTAACCGCGCGAACCACCACCCCCCCACGGTGCCACCCTTCAGGTCTGTAACAGAACCTCGACAATTATGAAGCCTTTTAGCAGAGAGCTTGAGGTATGAGGCCTCACATACCGGCCCTGTCGACACACAAGAGGAAAAACAACGATTTCTGGTTTCATGGGAAGTTTGGCCTGCAGGTGCTGAGTTTCTCTTTAGAAAGTAGATACACCACAGATCTACCGGAGTTAAAAACCTGTGAACGTCAGAGAGATCTGCTGGTTCCTCCGCTCTCTGTCTCTATATGTAATCACCTCCAGGCCCCTGGCGCCAGCTCCAGTGCATATGAAAGTAATATCGATCTTCTCATCTAACTTTAATAAGAGACAAAATTAATATTCGTCCCAAAATGTCAAACTATTCTTATTTGGAACAAAAGGCCCTGAACCAAAACATGAAAAAAAAAACTCGCCCAGATCAAAAACCGCAGGCTCCATAAAACTTTTGACCGTATATAGATATAGATATATATATATAAGCTCTATAGAAGCAGACAAAATATCCATGTCAGTGTCCATAGCTCCAGGTAATCTGCACCGACAGAGAGGAGATGTTGAGACAGGTGGCCCCACGCTGCGTCTCCAGACCTGGGACATTCTGTTTATTATCTCTCCCTGTACATTTACGCACTTTGCCATGAATCCAACCCATGTTTATAAAAATAATAATCCTCATATACCCGCCTTTTCATTTTCCTTTGTATCCCCTGTGTGGTGTAGGCTTCCAGGATCATGTGTATAATGTCATTGACCGGGTTCCTCTCGCTCCGCCGTCCTCATGTGACCTGGTTGGAGAGAACACAGGGAAATGTATGTGCAGCAGGGAGGTGAGGGGGGGGGGGGGGGGTGGGGGGGGGGGGGGCTGAGCTCACACTTACATAAGAGGCCTCTAACGTATATGGAACACATGCTCCACGCACACCGCTGTCCTTGATGTCCTCTCATGACTTCATACATGATTCCTATGGTGTGCAGTGAGGGCACGAAAGAGGGAGATGAAAAGAAGAGGAGAAAGAAGAAGAGAAAGACAAAGAGACAGTGTTTGAGTTGATCCACGTTAGATTCTCTAGAAGGAGAAAGAGGCGGAGGGGGAGGTATTAGCAGCTCGTCCTCCCTTGAGGCCCAGCAGTAGGATCCTTGTGTCCTGGTACACAATGTACAGAACATCTCTGTTTATAGTTGCGTGTTTTTTTTAGACGTGCACGTTGCGTGGAGCAGGTTGCAGTACGCAATGTGCCTTGTGTAACCGGGATTGCGTGACATGCGTGTAGCTATGTGCACACGAGGGGGGGCAGGACACCGAGGGTTGGAGGCGAACGGGTGTCTGTAAAAAAAAAGTCTTTGAGAATTGAGCACATACTGCAATTGACAGCACAGCTGGCTGCAGTGTTCTCCTGCTGCTGAGTGGAAAATTCCTGCCATGACGGAGCATGGAGCATGAAGTGTGTGCATGTGATAGGCAGCGAGGGAGGGTGTGTGTGCATGACACACACGGGTGAGGGGAGGGAGAGAGGGAGGGGGGGGGGGGGGGGGGGGAGGAGGGCGAGCCGAGGGGGCCGGGCTATCGTCCAAATAGCTGGAGAGGCATTGGTTGGCGGAAAAGCTGCCTTTGTGAGATCACAGCCCCCACAACAGCCCCATGTGAAGAGATCCACGCCGGCTCCACCAAATGAAACGTGTTGAGGAGGAAGAGCAGCCTTCATCACGTCACTCACATCACTGAGCGAACACAGGCGCTTCTCTGCAGGGGGGGGGGGGGGGTTCTATCACCTGCCGACTCCAGCTGCTGATGGTTACAAGCAGCCGAGCAGCATCTAGGTCTATATTTAAATTAAGTTTAAATCTGCAGCTCACCTACAACTACGACCTTGATGTAGGGAACAGAAGATGAGACAGGAACGCTGTCACACAGCTGTTCTCCCGAAAGCTCACAACAGCTGTTACTGTCTCTGAAGCTGCATATATCATTTTTTTATTTCTAATGCAAACGATGGTTCAAAAAGGTTGTGACAGAGTTTGTGTCTTTGTTTTACTTCCTTTTAGATTTTCCTCTGTTCTTTTGGTTTCAGCCTCATTAATCGTTTTGTTTACAGGAAGTTGATTTACACAAAACATTATCTGATAAACCAACTTGTAGGCAACATATGAATCAAACAACAGAAGTTAGAAACCAGCAGAGAAGTTGGTGGAGAAACGAAACTGAAATTAAAGATGGACAACGCATGGCCAGCTCCTCCCATTGGACAAAAATGAAGCCAGAATATCACAGAAGCCGCCATCTTGAGCTAGAGTCTGTGTGGTGGTGATGGTGAAGTGTGTTTTTATATAAAAAAACTTGATAAAGAAAATTACAGAAACCATCTTTGACCATCACCCTGGTCCCTTTTTCAGGAATCTCTGATTTCTTCACTAAAAGTTTGCATGAAAACACGTTTGGTGGCAAACTTGGCAAACTATTGTTTGTAAAGCACCTTGTCACTGTGTTTGAAAGGTGCTGTATCAATAAAGTTTATTATTATTATTTAACACACACTTAACTGTGTGTGTGTCTTGTCTCCTTTAACGGTTACAGCTGATAGCAACACAACCCGGTTTGTCCTTTGACCAGCAGGTGGCGCTGTACTGTCAGACTGGACCAGTCATCCCTCAGGTGACCTTTCATTACCTTTCATCACCTTCACCGTTGACCTTTACTGAACACGGGTCAGACTACGACCTGGATCCTGATCTGTAGAGGAAACCATCAGAAGGAAACTCTCCACTTTCCCCTCCAGGAGTTCTGGGAACAGTTATTACTTCATCTTGGTCCTGGGTGAGTTTAAGGTGTCAGACCTGAGCTGATGACAGGTTCTCCACAGTTTGCTGAGCGGCTCTCTCTCTAATCCAAATTGCCAAAACTTGCAGCAAACGCTTAAACCCATGACATGAGGATTAACAAGGTAATAACGCTGATGTTCTTTTTCTCAGCACAACAGAACCGACCGGAGATCACTGAGGGGGAACATCACATCATCAGCAGATCCACTGAATTAGACCTGTTCCTTTGGACTGAGTGTGGCCTGGGACCAGCTGTCTCTCACTGGGGAACCTCACAGCCCAGCGACACACATCTGATGTGATCCGTCAATAACACAGGATGTTGTGTGACATGTGCTGATGAGCTGAGCAGCGCTGTCAGAGACCGTCCCTCCGGCCTGAGGCTGATTCCACCAGACCAACCTGGATCACTCCTCATTCACAGGTTATCTCAGTACACGGACTTCACATCCTCCTGCTGCAGACGAGTGTAAGACACGAATAAAACCCGGAAGATTTTCAATCATGCAGAGATCTTCCACCAGAGGAAGGTGCTCACACTCCTCTGGTCAACGTGGCTGTCCTTAAATCGAAGGAGGATTAAGTGCTCATCTTGGATTATGGAACACATTTACATTTTCATCTTTTATCACTGAAACCTGCGTCAGGGCTTCACAGCGAGTTTGATGGAGGTTTAAAAGTGTGGAGGCTACTGTACGTCTCCATCTTTCATAGAAACGAAGAGTTCAGAGTGTATGGACAAATAAACACTGACATGATGCGTCTGTCAGGAATCAGGACTGACTGGTGCACTGTGTGTGTTGTAAACGTGTGTGTTTATATTGTGTTCTCTTGTCCTTTTGTCATCCTCAGGCACTTCTTCAATCTAGTGTCGCTTTTTACTGTTAGTGTGCAGGACGTTGTGTGTGCAGAGATTTCTATCTATGTTGCAGAGTGAAGTTAAAAGACTTTGTGTTCATCCTACCTGGTTTATCTGCGGTAGACTTTATAGTCAATGTAATTCGGATGTTTTCAGAGTCTGTTACTCAATCGTCACACCCAAATTTACAACTCTTAAAAATAAAAGCTCTGACAAAATGAACATTATGCTTTTACTTTGAAGAGAAATAGCTAAAGAGGAAGTTATCTTATGAAAGTTGTTACGTCCTCAGTCTATGTCGGCTTCAATCGGATATGATGAAATAAAAAAAGGAAATAAAGGTTTGACCCAGTTTCTGACCACTTCTGTAGTTAAGCTTATTAATATTGAACGTATCGTGTTTCCAAATTGATGCAGCACTTTCCACGACCACTAAGAATGAACAGACTAAGTGTGAAGTCGATAAGATGAACGGTTGTAGAGATACTCGTTCCATATACAGAAAAAAGATGTTTGTGGAAATATTGTGTCGATTTCAACCTATAATGTTCAAAATCATGATATAGAAATTACATTTTCAATTAATATGACAACAAACCTTCACAACCGCACACAACAAGGACACAATGAGGTGACAACAAGAGACGTTCTTTTCTTGGTTCAGTTTATTAGTCCATTAATGAAAAAAACCTTCCAGCAGGGCGGAGAACTGAGAACCAATAACAGACCAGAGAGCCAGTGAGATGTCAATTTAGTCACATATTTATTACATAAATATATAGTAAAATAGACCAGCGACAATTACCATAAAAATATCTTCCTTTAAAACCCTGACCATAAACAAAGATTTGAAAATCACACATTGACATTTACAAACACGCTGATTGTCTGGACCTGTCGTGAGCAGCCCACCACAAAAACCTGACATCACACCACCCAGTGGACTCGTGTTGGGGAGGTGGGGAGGTAAGAGTGGGGGGTGGGGGGGGGGGGGGGGGGTGCTCAGGAAGGGCAGGGGATTGGGTCATCGCGGGGAGGACAGGTCCAGGTGAGGAGGGGGTGAAGGTGTGGGTGGTGCGAGAGGAGATCACAGTAGATATTCGGAGGTTTCCTGCGTATGTTTGAGTTTATTTGAAACGAGGAGACAGTGTGTGTGTGTGTGTGTGTGTCTGTGTATGTGTGTGTTTAACCCCGAGTGTTGCCTACAGAGCGACTGTTTGTTGCATGTGTTGCCCCTGTGCTTCATGGGAGTGGATCCTGAATATTGTTCCTTTGCTTTGCACGAGAATGAGAGTAAAGACAAACGGAGAGAGGTACAGAACCAAAAACCTGAATAGTAGATTCTTCTTATTGTGTGTGAGGTTCCACCTGCACCAGATACTAGGAGGCTGGGGTTCGTAGTATCATCCCTAAATAGTCTCTGCTACTCTTTGTGTTAACCTGAAAATATACATATGACTATGTGGCACCTGTGGATAGAGTGGATCTCTATGCTTTGTACAGTGAATGGCCGGCGTGTTCTCCTGCTGCTGTGAACTCATTCCAGACTCCAGCTTTTACATCAGACCTCCACCATCTGGGTTCTATCCCCTCTGACTTCTCCCTCTCTCTGGAAGTCGTGACAGCGCAGCTCTGATGCACGACTGTGATAACCTGAATGTGGGAAATATATAAACTCTGTGGACGTCTGGCCATCGTCTCAGCGACATGTGAGGTGGAGGGAAAACACCACCAATTTATTCTGGGCAAGTTTAAAAGATTCTAAATCAATTGGATGGATGTTTTATGAGAAGCAGGGAGCAGATGTGAAGATGGCACCAGTGACTTTAGAACATTCTTCATTCAGAACATTTCTTCTGGGCTGCAGGTTCTAGTGGATTTCTGTCTCTCTGTGCATTTGTTTCCCATTTTTCACACTTTGAATTACATTTGACTTGGATGAAAGTGCCCGATTTAAATAGTTTGATTTATTCAGAGTGCACGTTTGCATCCCAGTAAAACATCAATATAAACCTGTCTCGGCCCAAGTGATTCAGATTTCTTTCCACCTTAGAAGTCGCTGAGTAATTTGCCTTTTATCAAATCTCCCTGTGATGAAGTTGAGGAACCCATGAGCGGCTGAAATGTCTGATTTGAACCCAGAGACATTCTCTCTCTCTCTCTCGTGGACGTTTACAGAAACACCTCATATCCCATCTTTGGCACCTTCCATCGTCTGCCCCTGACCCTGAGGTCGAGACCCCTGAGTGTCTGCAGAACACATCATCATCATCATCATTTCTCCCAGCAGCCCCTGCAGTCTAGCCTGGTGTCCTCAGACCCCAGTTTGCATTTTTGCGAATGGGTCTGGCCCCTCTC
The DNA here is from genome assembly GCF_947347685.1 of Pleuronectes platessa. Taxonomy (NCBI): domain Eukaryota; kingdom Metazoa; phylum Chordata; class Actinopteri; order Pleuronectiformes; family Pleuronectidae; genus Pleuronectes; species Pleuronectes platessa. The sequence goes on from NC_070646.1 coordinate 2,374,112, forward strand.
GATTTCCAGCAGAGCTACAGCCAATCGTGTGGGACGTCAGCGTTTAGCAGGTTGTTTTTTCATCTTTCAGAGAATATATATCATCCAGTTAGTTTCTGGTTATTGCCTCGATATTTCCACATTAATGGCATTTAGGTGATTGGCCGTAAAAGCGGTGCACATTTGACCAAACCTGGCACATTTGAGATAAATGGATTTGATTCGACAGCTGGAAATTGGTCTGAATGGGAGGGGAGAGGGAGGGGGGGGGGGGGACCCAGACCCATCTGCGAGTGTGAATAACCTTGAGCTCGCCGATGGGTGTGGTTTCCAGGCGAGCTGCAGTCACAGTGAAGGAACGATACAAAAGTAAGAAACCTAGTTGATGAAGTCTCGTTTGCATCAGATTTCATCTTTTATGTGTGTTTTGAAAAAAACTCTGCTGGTTTAAAATCGTCATGAAGTTGTATTTTATATAAGTATTTTTCCGTAGTCATGAATATTCTGAGCAGGCTGAACAGGGGTCCTTGACAAAGATCCAAGATTTTACAAAAACAAAAGAAAGAACAGAATCCAAACTGAGCCCAGAGAAACGTTCTGCTTCACTGCATCGTCCGGACCATAAACCTGAAATCTGATAAACAATAAATCAAACTCCTACAGAAAGGTTTGTCTGATCTGCATCGGCCCCGTGCACGTCTCTCTCTTCTCGAGCAGGATGGTGGCGAGTGAAATAGTGAAATACAAACACAAACAGATCCTCGACATTTACACCAGTAACACCAGTAACACCAGTAACACCAGTACTGAGGATCATGAGTCCACCAGGCCTCTGCTCTGAACCCAGTTTGAAGCTAACATGTTTGTTTTTTTTTAGGAACATACAACAGGCATGCAATGCTTTTTCTGAACATGCAGCACTTCCTGTCGCAGAGCAAGAAGGAGGCGGGGCCTACAGAGCTGGCTGTTGGTGATTGGCCGGTGCCGTGAAGTGGCGTGGACCTGCTGCTCCTGATTGGCTCCCCCTCTTCAGGTGGAGCCGGGGGGGGGGGGGGGGGGGGGGGAGAACACACAGTGGAGGAGCTCTGAGGGTGATTGACAGGGACACGTTGGACCAGAGAGCGGGGACAGGAAGCACCCTTTGAGGCCGGGGGAATCAAACCTGAGAGGCTCTGAACCAATTTCAAAACCTTTATTATTATATTATAATTATTCTACCTGACAAACTTTGCATATATATTTTTCTCACATATATCTCCCCAATCTACAATACAATTCAAGCTATTCATGTAATCTCTGATCTATATCTCTGATTGATAGACTATGAATAAATCTGCTCATTTGTGTACATTCTTCGCTGTCTAGGCATGCGACTTGTCCCCCCCCCCCCCCCCCCCCCCCGCCCACTTAACAAAAACATCCCCCATGACCCCCCCCATCTCCTGTCGATAGTCTGAGCAGCAGAAAGCCTCTCACACGCTGACGCCTCTCCCGAGCTCTGTCTTTGGATATCATGCCCCCCCCGAGCTGTTCAGAGCGCCAAGCGGTCGTACCACAGTGCAGAGGCGACGGGGTGTGCGATGCTCCCCTCAGGGACGGGGTGAGGGACGCCTCACGCTAAAGGGACGGCTCCCGAAACACTATTTCATAACAGTCACGATTTTTAACAGTCTGAATGTTGCATCATCTTCACGTTGTCCTGATTTCAGCTCACGGGGTTCGAACATGTACGGATCTTTGTTGTGTTGTTGTTGTTGTTGTTGTT
>NC_070646.1:2376055-2423931 GCF_947347685.1 Pleuronectes platessa
TGACTCCTGACTCCTGAGATGTTTTTACAGTTTAACATCGATCTTCCACTTGCTTGTTTATGACCATTCTCCAAATTCAAAGTCACTGAACCATCAAACTAATTTTGAAGATGCTATTTTAGGTAAGTAGTTGTGTTGTGTTTCTTAAGATTTGCAGCTCAATGCCAGGATCCAATCTGATGAACGTAGATCTGTATCTGAGGCCAATGTTTGCTGATTAGATTAGATTCAACTTTTCTGTCACTGCACAGTACAAGTACATAAACAATGAAATGCAGATTAGCATCTAACCAGAAGTGCAAAAAAGGCAGTAAAAGTCCAGTATAGTGGAATATGTAAATAAATAGGAAGTACAGCTTGAAATATAAATGGAATATGAACAGTATTAAGAGGTAAGGTATGATATAAGAATGATGAATACACTATGATCACCGGGTCTCCAGCTGGTTCTCCTGCTTCCTCTGTGGGATTTGAAGACGTTTGTGTTTTATTAATTTTTTAGAACACAGTGGACACAGAAGGTTGGTGTTGAAATCATTTTTCTCACACTGATCCACACATTTTTCATGAATGTGAATCACGTAGCTGGTCATGTAGGACGATGATGTCTGCCGTTCTCTATCCCGCCTACAAAGCTCTGATTTGTCAATTGTTTCTGAAGCTGGGGAAACAGTCGTCAATGAGCACAACACCACAGCGATTTGAAAAGCTGAATAATTTGGAGGCGTGAAACAGACGAGCTTTGTGTTCGATGCCCACAAACAACAACACACTGCCACAAGCAGCTCTTCAAGTTTTCAAGTTTGAAAAAATGTGAAATAATACTTATAGTTTGATTTGCAAACAAGTGAGAGGAGGTCGACTAAACTGTGTTTGGCTTTCGAGGAGCTCAGACTGAAGAGACACACTTTCCTTTACATGAGAGGAACAGAGGGAGATGAAGGACAGAGGGATTAGAGCAGGTTTACCAGCTGAGAGCAGAAACCAGTTTCAGGGTGACAGAGGACGTGCACTGACAGAGAGCTTGTTAACACACAAACACACAAACACACACACAAATCTAATCCACCCATTCAATCTCAAAGGGTTGATGCCTTTTTGTGTAACATTAAATTGCTGCACAGCCATTAAATGAAATGTGTAAGGTGACCACTAAATCCAGTTAAGAGATCTAAAACCAAAAATCAAGAATTTAAACGTGATTTCCATATTCCATGAAATTCGCTGCAGATCCAACTAAACCAATGAAGACTGTGAACAGAATTAGGACCGGACTAAGTGTTAACATGCACGGTCACATTCTGCAGCAACACAAAAAACAGCATGAACAATATTAGGTTCCAGTTTGGAACACGACATGGAGAGAACTGGCGAGATGTGAGGGAGCTGGCCGGGACGCGAACAGGCAAGACAACACATCCGCTCTGCACATGTGTGTGCGTGTGGGTCCCCCCCCCCCCCCCCCCGCCCTCAGAGGAGCCACCAAACTGTAAATCTGAACCAGACCAGATACAATGGACTAGCAGAGATGCTCGCTGCAGTGGGGGTCCGGGCTGAAGGGGTTAAAGATGGCGCCACAGACAGACTCACTAAATCACGGGACTAATGTGCAGCAGGCTTGTCGTCGCAGCGCTCACACATTCACCACAACACTTGAGCAGATCTATACAAGCTCGGTTTTGTGTAAATAAAGCCACATTAAAGCTCAGCACAGGGACTGATGACAGGGTGGGGGGGGGGGGGGCTCAGCAGAACTCAGCATCGCACTGCGCCAAATGCAATAAAAACAATTAAAGCCAATTGTTGATGGGCGTGTTCAGGCCAGACAGAGGGGATGAGAAAATGAGACGGAAGGGTCACACAGAGGTGGAAGGAGGAAGACTCCACCGAGGACAGGAAGGACAGATAGAGAAATAGAAAAACTAGATCCAACTGAACCTTTTGGCTCCAGGACAGAGAAACATCTGTGGAACTAATTTGTTTCTTTGTTTTGCGTTTTGTTTTTTTACTCTCGTCTCTTTTCTCTTTTCTCCAAAAGGAAAAGCAGAGCCGGTGTAAAACTCTGCAAGACAACAGACAAAACTAGAAAAGAGTCTAAAGTAGATCTAGGCTGCCGAACGCAAAGTGACGCACGTGTAAAAAACAAATATCAAACAAAACTGGTGCACGCTCCTTCTGAGGCCTCGTGACCTCCTGAATATTTAACACTCTTACTTAGATTAAAAGCAAAAAGATGTAGAGCCCTAAATAACAGCAAGGCTGAAACTAGTTTACACAAAAAAATATATACACTGGATAATTCATGAGTCTGGGAAACACTTTACCTCTGAATGAGGTTTCAGAGACGGCAGAGAGAACAGGAGAATCACCTTGTTCTCCATCTTGTTAACTTCCTTCCCGGGATTTATCCATCGGGGGCCAAGGACAAGCTTTAATTGAAAATTGCTATACTTTAATATCAGATTAATATTCTTGTGTGGGGCCGTTTTGAAAAATGATTCCAAAGATGTAACTTTGTGATAAACCAATGAACTCTAAGCATCACGCTCAATACGTGTAAGAAATAAAGAGATTTAAACTCAGGGGCTGCAAACTTCAGTGTCCCCCCCCCCCCCCCCCCCATAAGGAGAGGGAGAGTGACGTGGGTCGAGGAGAAGTTAGTTAAACGCCGCTGGCCGATTTATCAGGTGATGACGACACGAAGCAAACGAGCGAAAAGGAAAGAAGGAGCAGAGAGGGAGGAGGGTAGAGGGAGGTGGGTAGAGGGAGGAGGGCAGAGGGAGGTGGGTAGATGGAGGAGGGTAGAGGGAGGAGGGTAGATGGAGGTGGGTTAGAGGGAGGTGGGTAGAGGGAGGAGGGCAGAAGGAGGTGGGTAGAGGGAGGAGGGTAGATGGAGGTGGGTAGATGGAGGAGGGTAGAGGGAGGTGGGTTATAGGGAGGAGGGTAGAGGGAGGAGGGTAGATGGAGGAGGGTAGAGGGAGGTGGGTTATAGGGAGGAGGGTAGAGGGAGGAGGGCAGATGGAGGAGGGTAGAGGGAGGAGGGTAGAGGGAGGAGGGTAGCAGGAGGCGAGAGCGATCAACAGTCAGCAGAAAAAGGCCCCGGCTCGGGACAGGTTGTCAGAGGTCTGATTGTCAGCTCTCTTTCTGCACACACACACAAACGCTCCCGGGGGTCAACATGTGGGGTGACAGACGTGGAGCGAGGGGCCCCGGGCCCCGGGCGCTGTAACAGTCTGCAGTTGATTTAGGATTTTTGAACACGGGCCAAAATTCCTGAAGGAACACAGTAAGCAGGGGGCCGGCCATAAAAACCAAGCCCAGAACTGGTGTGTAAAGAAAGAAAAAGAGGAGGAGGAGGAGGAGGAGAGGAAAAAGGGAATGTGGTGAATATAAAATAACCGAGTGTGTGTATGTGTGTCTGTGTGTGTGTGTGTGTGTTCGAGAAAGAGAGAGAGAAAGGGAGAGAGATAGCGTCGACATGCTGGAGAAACAAGACTCTGGGAAATGGGGGATTTCCAAATGGGAGCATTGGGGGTGCAGTGTGTGCAGGGTGCCAGACAGAGAGTCACATGTGCGTTTGTGCTTGTGTGCATCGCTGCATGTCGATATGAGGGGATATTTGGAGGAGTGTTTTTTTGCAGCTATGACCCAAAGGTAGAGTGAGAGCAGAAGAGGGCAGGTCAGGGTCGAGGGGAGTGAAAGCAGAGCAGGGGAACATGAGACAGAAGTCAGAAAAGAAGAAACGTGGAAGTTTATAAAGTGTGTTGACGTGTTGGTTGAGAGGACGAGGTGTCAGCTGAGTTTAGCCTCGTCAAGCTGCAGGTCTCTGGGGGGAAATCAAACATCTACTGTTCTTCACACAGTCTGAAGAACCAGGACTGATTCAGCCTGAGAGACGCTCAGGATAGAATTCAACTCATTGATTTTCATTTCAGTCATGTTTTTTTGAATGATATGATGTTTTGGAAAGTGTGCAGCCTTTAATAGGTATTTGTTAATATATTCAAAGGCACCTAATCAAGTATTTGTTTAAGGAATGAGGACTTATCTAAAACAACAATACCTCCAAGACCTACTAGCTGGAACGGGCTACAAGTCCTTTCTTCCATCTAAATGCATTCCACCTTTATCTGAGGCTAAGCAAACAAGGCTCCCTGTCTTCATTCATCGGTATAATCCCTGTTGTAGCCTATTGGTTCAGAGGGGAAACAATTAGTTTGAGAACTTTCTAAACTCCTCCTGAGAATGAGTCACCCACCACCAGGGGTTGAGCCTCCTCTCGTTTCTCATGCTCAGCCACCAGAAAACCAGCCTCGGTGAAAGATTCACCAGGAAGCTTCCTGCAGCTCTCTCTCTCTCTCTCTCTCTCCGCGGCTCACACACTAATAAACACATGGAAATCGACATCGTCCGATTGTTGAATCATCAACAATCAGGAGTTTGCATGTTTCTTCCAGGTGTTTCAGCTTCGCCCTGATGGCCGAGACGTGTGAATGGTTGTGCGTCTCAAGGACCTATCCAGGGTGAACCAGGCCTTTTGCCCAATGCCAGTTAGGGTTGTTCAGATAATTGAGGGATGGATTGTTTAGCATTGATTAACTGGTGGTTAGTGAGTTTGCAGAATGAGCCTATTGGTTCCTGGAGAATCAGGACAGTCTCTTGTACCAAGAAACCAGGACCAGAGTCGAGTCCCAGTGACTAATCTGGTCCTAATCAGTGGGAGTGTCGCTTCACATTGTTCTCTATCATTTATCACAAGAGACTTCTGAAGTGAGAGTCAGGGGGTGAAGGGTGAAGAGTGAAGCTCGTTAACTGAAGGAGCTGCTGCTGATGTTCGAGTCTATTCAGAGTCAAACCCTAGTTTCAGATCAGTATTATCTGGAGTCCGCTTCAGAACAGGTCTGAGAGTCTGCAGATTAGCACTGTACATCTTTTTTTAATCATGCTCTCGATTTGACGGTGATGGTTTTCCACACTGCTTGGATGCAAGTGGGAACACAAACAAACATGGTGGAGGAAGTGAACCTGACCCAGAAAACCATTCTTTTGAGATTATGCCACAAACAAAACAGACTCGAAAAACCACTTAACTATTTAGTCGTGTACGCAACAGTCAGAATTCACTAACGAGAGCCACAAACGCACAATCGAGAGCTAAAAACAAACCAAGGTCTTTTGCCCAATCGCAGCGTATTGCAAAGACAGAAGAAGATAACGTCTAGCATCAAAACTTAAAATGAAAAAGTTATGGGGCTGTTCTAAGGGTCCATGTCGGCTCGTGTTTAAAAACTCGATGTCTGGAGAGTTACTCTACAATCCCATGGATTTGAGGAAGAACCCGACCTCATCATCCCTTTTACATGTTTCCACACTAACACACGTGACACCAACATGTTCCTCTCGACACGTGCTGCATGTGCACACACAAGATTCTCCGTCAGACCTCCATGGTGGTGTCAGCACGTTTAACCCTATATGCCTGTGAGTTACTTCCCTCGATGAAAATCATAAAAATACATCAAGTCCTGAAACCCAAGCCCCCTTTACGTAAACACATAAATCAGAAAGTTGTGGTTTTGAATTCTGTCCTTGATTGCACGTTGGTGTGTTTTCCCTGGTTTCCCCTCAGTGTTGACTTGCAGGGATCCTTCAGCAGCTCAGTGCTCTAACAGGCTCGGTGAGTCTGTTTCACACCGAGTCCCTTTTTTCTTCCTCTTTATCAGCACCTTCTATTTATAGCACCTTTACTGCAGTGGCGCGGCTCAGTACAGTATGTTCCATAAAACACACAGGCCTCTCCTGACCACATCCCCGGGCATGCCTCTGCATTCGTCTCACACATGCAGGGGGGGGGGGGGAGTGACACGCAGTAACACATATACAGACATACACTGTACTTAAATGGACTCCTGCAGCCCTGGGCACGCACACATAGACAAAGATACACACACAAACAGACGTGACAAACACGCTGACACCTCCCAAGGACACAATTACAAATAAAGACGGTAACAGACACACAAACATTCACACCATGACGTGGTGTAAGAATGCATCACCACTCAAATCATACTAAAATGATAACCTGCAGCAATCCAATGATTTGTGGAGAGTTCAGCAAATATATAAACAAACAACAACAAAGCAACACTGGATGTCAGTGAATGCACTTTTTTAGTTTGTTGATATTATTCTATATTATTCGGGTTGAAGTAATAAGTTGTTTATATTCTTTAGGTCAAGTTCACTTTGTTCCAGGTTATCAATCGATGTTGTTAACTTGATAAAACAAACGATTTAAAGACAACATCTTGAACTGGGACATTTTCCACAACACAAGATCAAATAAATAAAAAAATAATAATCAGTATTCTGACAGTCAGCCGACAGCTTACCTTATGTTTCCCCACATACAAGCAGCAGGAGTAATTTCTACAGGTTCAGTATCTTCGCTCGACTTTTAACATGTGTCATGCAGGAGGAGCCAGGGCTCAAACCCAACCTTACACCATCAGTAGCCAACCCACTCTACCACCTGGGCCACTCAATGTACTCAGATATAATGGACGAGTGTTTCAGGTATTCACACTAACACGGGGGCTGCAGGATTCGATTCAAGATTAAAATTGAGATTATTTACTGAGACTGTTCCTCCTGCTGGGAGACGAGGAGCTTTCAGGGGGGGGGAGGTAAGGAGAACTTGATTGATGTGACCTCCTTAGACTGAGGCGGCGTGCACAGGGGTTAAAGGTCAAGTCTGAGACGGCATATTTTCTGAGAGCGTGGCATAATGAACATTGAGTCTTTATGTCGGGCTAAAAAACAACATCACAGCCCAGACATTTTAAATTCATGTATATTTAGCTGTTTCATTTTGGTGCATAAGGTTCAACCAGCATTCAAATGAAGGGGAAAGATAAATAGAGTCGCAGGCCACACGGAACACAGCTTCTAACAGCACTTGAAAACAAACACACACACACACACACACACACAAGAGGTGTGAGTCAAACCACACTGGCAACATTTCAGCTAAACTCACCTTGACAGACTTGGCTTGGGTTTCACACACGAGGTGCTTTGCCAAAAGGCACGTGGGCAGTTTATGTAATCGAGGTAAATAAAGCTGGGAAGAGACCGATAGCTCACCAGTCATTTGAGACTAACCTGCCAGATAAAATGAGTCATATCTCTGGCCTCCTGCATCGCTGGGAAATTATTAATGAGACTAAAGCTCAAGCTCAATTAACGTCCAGCCACCGATCGAGCTGAATCGAGGTGTGAATGTTCAGAGAACACAGGACCAGTGTGTGCTCACAGTCCTGCAGGAAAGAAAGAAAAAGTCCCAGTATGGCTCTGAGGAGTCGTAGCATGTTGAAACCAGTTTGCAGAATTACATCTTTAATGAGAAGGTGTAGATCACGGCTCACTGATCTGGAACTCATCCAAACACGGCACCAGAAGCAGACTGATGCATTCCTGCGCCCATCCCGTCTCTACCTGCTGGAATGAGTCTGAGGGGGGAAACACACTGTACATGTTTGTGCACACATTCAGCTGTGCGGGTGGGGGAGGTGGTTTGTGTGTGTGCACATTTATATCTGCAGCAAACTGTACCCAACCCCCCCCTCTATTTAAAATGAATCGCCTCTTCCCTCGTCTGTCTTTAATAGCGCGCATGTACAGGGACAGAAACTCCCCCGAAACTATTCCACATGCCGGCGTCAAACTCAAACCAGACCGCGCTGAGTGGATCGAGCCGAGGTTCAGACCACGTGGAGAGCTGAGAGAGAGAGAGAGAGAGAGAGAGTCCAGTGTACGAGCGAGCCAGCGCTCCTATAACCCCCGGGGCATTTAATACTCCTCACTCCCCCCCCCCCCCGCCTTTACTGGAGTCCTCCAAAGTTCACTGGGATTGTGCGGCGGAGGAGTAGGAGCAAGCGGGGAAGACTGGAATACTTGTGGCCAAACAACAAAAGAGCTGGAATGCCCTTCCCCAGACTGCCCACCACTCTCCGTCCATTCCTGCCCTCTCTTTACCCCCCCCTCGACATTTTCTGTCCTGTCCCATGTTTCTCCTCTTGGCCCCCCCCCCCCCAGGAGGAGAAGGGCTCTGGTCTTGGTTATGGAAATATTTGCTGTATCCACTGCTCTGTGCCTGTGTTTACAGCAGATTGAATGTTATAAACATGCTGGATATTCAGGGCTTTTTGTTTTTTTTTCCGATGTGCCCGTGACCACAAAGACGGCCTTTCTCTGGCGGAAGGGAGCTTTGAAATTAACACCAACTCTTTAAACCCATTCCCCCTCCGTGGAGATTACCGCTCGGCACAGTTCACACTATCAGATCCCACTCACCGCAGATACACACATACACACACAGACACACACATACACACACACACTGCCTCTGACTTCTCCCTCAATGCATGTGCAAGCGAATGACCCACTTTCCCTTCAAACCAGCTCTACTGTACAGCGCCACTTATCCGGGCTGATGTGTAACTCATTAAACTTGCAAAGCAGAAGACACGCAGCTTTTTTCTGTCCTCAGCGAGAGGTGAGAGACACTGTGAGGTCTGTGTCATACATGTTATCTGTATCTCTAATCCTATACAGCTGAACCCTGAGGGGGGGGGGGGCACAGCCAGCCAGGGCAGCATGGAACAAGAAGGGGGCATCTGGCTCAGTCGAGGACTTTGAACGTGTTCTTTTCCTTTTTGCATGTGGAAGGCGGCGTGCAGGCAGACCGGACTGTATATTATATACATACATGTGGAGTGGGGGGGGGGGGGCAACTGTGCAAGCAGGAACTTTGTGTGTTCTTATCACTCCCTGCTGCACCTGTTCTGAGCCTCAACTGACACCGCCTCGGGGAGAGATTAAGCTGAGGGAGGGAGGGTGGAGGGTGGAGGGTTGGGGGGGGGGGGGGTGCAGGAGGAGGCGAGAGGGGCAAATTCTAATGTAAGAAATACAGTAGGTCCTTATATGTGTGCGTTAGAGGGAACAACTGTGGGAAACAAACACAAAATCTTGTTTCTCTCCTACCAGCAGATCAGCGTGACTTCCTGAGGTGGGACCACTTTAAAGCATCTGAGCATTAAAGACGTGTTCACATGACCGACGAGTGAGAGGAGACGCTAACACTGTCCTCAGATCAGATTTGTTCTCACAATGGAAAGAGTCGAACATTCTTTGTTTGTTTGACCCTTTTTTTTTTTTTTTTTTACACATGCATGATCGCTTTAAGAATCCAGCATCTAGAGATGAGTCAGCAACAAGGTGTCAGAGAACCATAGTGACAGTTGGCTGGAAGAACAAAGCCATAATTATTTGAAGCAGAACCCCCCCCCCCCCCCCCCCCCCAACCCGGTTGAACTACATGTTAGAATACTTCAGAGATCCTGTTTGTCGCTGTTTGCTTTCACAATGACCACGATCGTGACGTCTGTCCAATTTGCCGTTAATCATATTTGCCGACATCAAAAGGTATTTTTGTATTATCTCTGTTTGCTAATGTGTTTAAATTTCCGTTATCTCAAGCTGCATTGTGTGTTTTTTCCAAAGCACGGTGTTATTAAACTAGGCCTTGTTGTGACTCGTCCTGTTTTGTGGGACTAAAGATTTCTTTGTTTGGGGCGAATTTATTGAAATAGTTTCTCAATAATTCAATAATTTGTTTTGAGGGGAGAACATGAGGTTCTGTATCTCTTCACCAGCAGATCAGGAAAAGCTTGAATGAGTCTTTTCTTTTTTTTCTCCCGGTCGTTCGTCAGAGTTTTGGAAAACACTGCCGTGCTGCTGATGGAGCTGTCACATCATAAAGAGAACATATGGATTGTTTTGGAGATGCACTGATAAAGGATCTGGATCTTTGTCTCTTTGTTTGAGAACTCGTTGAACCGCTTCACGATGTTCGGGGCTCGATTACCAGATGGACACAAACACAACAGATACAAGACAAGGACGGCAGGATGAATACTGTAAATACTAACTCATCCAATCTGAGGAAAGTTTGTTCATTACTTAAATTACTTCATCTATAAAATGGGAAGAAAAAGATGTGAAGAAATGTCCTTCAGGAGTTTTGAGAACCCAGGGACAGATCTATAAAGGCTTTATGATCAGTCACATATCTGGGACTAAAATTAAAAGTTGGAGACACTAACAGGATGAATATTTCTGCATGAAATCTGACACAGATTGATAAATTAACACTTCATCCATCATCAAAACTGAAAACAAAATTAAAGATGGGAAAATTAACGATGGGATTATACATTTATCGACTCTAACAGCACTTTACCTACTGTACTTAGAAGTGACAGTAGTTTACATTGTTTCATTAATGACACACAAGTCAACACAATTTGCTCTTTTGATACCATTACTCAAGATAGGACGGATTATCATTAACAGTACTATATGCACTTGAGCTGTAAGTGGGGAACAGTTAAATGGAGCTGGTTGACGTACACAGGCCGGTCCAACTGTTATGCAACGTGTTCCTTTAACATGTGCATCTGAAGTCTTATCATGGTGTTTGATTAGAAATCGCTGCATCGCACAATAACCTCACTGGCGTTAGGTGACAGGTAACATCTCTGTGTTTACAGCCAGTGTCCACGTGAACCTTCAGCTACACAGCTTCAGGGAGAAGAGTGCTGATCTGGATACAGATCCACAGCAGCAAACGTACCTGTTCAACTGTGTAACTGCATTGAAATGTCAAAGCTTTAAATATTAGTATTCCTGTCAGCGTGTTTGTCACTGAGCTGTCAGAACACAAGGGCTCCCAGTGGAACCTGTGAACTGGGAACAAGGCGTCCAGTCTGGTTTCGCTGGAAGAAGTCGTTCTTTGTGGGTCTGCAACTGGAGAGCGCTCGATACAATCAGATCTGTTTGGCACCGTGAGATGCGGTTGGCCGTGTGACAGGAGCTGCAGCCAGCCACTCAGAAGAGCTGATGAAGAACTCCAGTGACATGCAACACGGACAGGAACCTCAGTCTGAGCTGTGATCACAGGTTACCAGGCAGGAGCCGACGGGCCCGGGGAAAATTTCCAGGGGCAAAGCAAACATCTCAAGCTGTCATCACGACACAGGCTCTAATCAATGTGTCAAAATCTGATGCTCTCCCTTCCGTCGCGAGCCCGAAACCCAGAGCAGCATCTGAGCGATGAAAGAAGTTGCTCTGGCAGCCGGAGAAACACACTTTCAAAAGAGGGAAGTCTGTAGACAAGCAGGGAAGCTGTGTGCCCGTCCTCTGAGCGGCTGAAGACTTAAAATGAATATCAATCTTCAAAGGGAACACGGCTTCTTATTATGAAAACCGCCTCTGACGGTTTGCGTGAAGCTTCAACATGTGAGTCTTTTAAACTCAGAGATATGAACAGTGTGGAGTTCTACAACGAGTCTGATTTCATGACAATAAGCACATTCAAGGGATTTGATATTTATCACATTTTGTTATTATATCAGGATCAAAAGTTCCAGTATTGATTCAGCTATACTTCTGACCACAGGGGGCAGTGGCACTCATCATCATCACAGGGAAGAAAAGTCAGTGATGAAGACCAGCTCACACAAATCAGAAAGGTTCACGTTAAAGTGCTGAAGTATTATATCTATTCAGATCATATAATAATCACATAAGCACTTTAATAATCCTGTAAATCTGTGCCGGGTGAAAACAAGTCATTCCCTGCTTACATACACATATCTGTATACAGAGTGCTGTGTGGTATTTTCTCCTGGCTCATTGCAATGTAAATACAGAAATATTAAATTTCATAAAACCCTTAATATCAAACAGCACTTCATTGGATGTTCAACATAAATAAGAGGTTTTTCATAAAAAAAATTCCATTCTAGTTTTTGAGTTCTGCTCCAGAAACCAAATGCTTACAGATGGAAGGACGGACAAACACACGGATCTATAGAACCCCCTGCGTCACATCCCAGGGAGATGGAAAAGAAAAAGGATTAACAAACAAAATATCGACAGAATCATCTCGATGCAGATTCCCCGGCTCCAGCTTCCTGCTGCTTCACCAACCGACTGATCACAGGCCAAATAACAACGAGGCAAAGCATCAGCAACAAGTGAAGGAGGAGGAAGAAGCCGACTGGTTCTAATACATCTTCATATCAGCTTTCCAAATGTTTTATATGGGGAAAAAAATACATTCAGAACTTGTGCGAGGCCTCGAGGATACATGTGTTCTGATGAGAAGCACAGAATGTAAACACGTCTGTTTGTTTCTGAGAAACTCCACAGGGTATATCTGCATGGGGGAGGGGGGGGGGGTAAAGAACTGGTTCTGGCTGCTGATGAACCAGACGGACGTGAATGAAGAGCAACGAGCCCAACGGCATTAAGGAAGCACAGGAGGCCTCATTAACTGGTGTTGGGAAATCTGCTATATCTTAACTACATCCTTCTTATGAATTCTGTGCCATGACTCCAATAGAGCAGCCCCCATACTATCTGTAGAGTTAACTGTTGTCCATCCTTTATCCAGAGGTTCTGCAGTAGCCTAACAGAACGTGTGGATTAGTCAAAGATCAATCTGCACGTCCATCAATCTGCTGCTGCTGCCGGGACGCGACCCCAGCAGCAGCCGGCTGACCAGGGGGTTCCAGTCATCCCTCTCCTCTCTGCTAAGCCTCCCAGCTCCTCCTGAGGGGTTTCCAAGACCAGATGGGACTTGTAATCCATCCAGTGGGTTCTGGGTCTGCCCAGGCGACTCCTCCCAGTGGGGGTGGGGGGGCAGGGATAGCCCGGGAAAAGCCTCCAACAGAAGGTGCACAAGAGGGGACACTTGATGAGAAGCCAGAACCATCTCAACTGGCACCTTTCAAGGGAGCAGTTGCTTATAATTGGAGGGCCACTGAGGCCAATCCCAGCTGTCATTGGCCGAGAGACATGACGGGGCGACCGTGCTACCCCCTGTACCACCGAGCCGCCCACTGTACCACCGCGTCACCCACTGTACCACCGAGCCGCCCTCCATCTACAGATCAAGACATAGAAATCTCATTTCAAAAAGTCACCTAGTGACACACTCAACCTTTGGAGCCCTGATACGGATCCGGGGTTTACCTTTGTCCTCTGCGTGGGCTGAGAGCCAAAGTATTACCCAGCTCCAAGAGGTGATCAAGCGCGTAACAAGCAACAATGTTACACAACGTTACAACACAAACACTTTCTTCTCTGTGCCGACTGTGGTTTGCACTTTGGAGCCTCCAGTCCTGACCCCCGAACATCCTTAACGCCGGCGCTCATGCGATAACACAAGAATGAATGAAATGAAAGCGCATCAGACGAAAGCTGCAAAAAGAGGAACATTCTGTGCTTCGCTGAGAGGAGACAAAAAACCCACTTCCTGTCAGTCAATGAGAGAACTGTCCAAGAAACCGCACACTTTCATGAAATACCACCCACGCTCTCTCTGCAGAGCTGCAACCTGACATCACAGCTGCACCTTGTTTACCCTGCACGACAATCACACAACGTGCAGCGGCACTCGCACTTCACAACAGAGCCAAGCCTCCTGGCTACGACGCAGGTGAGGCCATGTAGCGTAACACAACAACAAGCTCAGCCGCACAACAGACAAACTAATTCACCCTGGTTTTAGTCAGCGTCATTATTCAGTTATTGTTTCCTCTGTTCCAGGAAATATCGTCCTCGCAGAACGCAGGCTAATTGCCTTTCTGACATTAATCCTTTGCTTTCTCTGCAGATTAGAAGCAAATTGCCACGTCTCTATATCCTGGCTGTTCACTCAAGAGCCTCGGGGCAGGTTATCACGTTAGTTTACGATTGTTCGGAAGTGTCTAATAGAAAAAGGAGACAACAGTGATGCAGCTCGTGCACACAATCCCTCCGACTGTAATGGTCTCACTGCGTCTATTTGCTGCACAGAGTTAACGGCCATAACGATCACTGCTTCCAGTTAGAGGCGGGCAGGGGTTGAATGGCCACACGAGGAATTCAATTCCCCTCAAATTGAAACAGCGGTTTAGCACGAGAGCCGTCCACAAGCGAGCGCTGGGATTACACCCGGCCAGGTGGGGAGTTTTTGCTTATCCTGATTTTTCTTTTTGTTGTTGTGTCGGATCCCCGGTGCTCCCTGGCCGGAGATGATCTGTGTACCAACGTGTGAGACAGTGAGTGTTTGTATCCGTCTGGATGTTTGTACATGTTTGTCCATTTGATTATGTGTGCAGAGTGGTGCAGGGGCTGGGGGGGGGGGTGGGCTGCACTCGTCTGTGCCAGGGCGGGAGAGTGATTCCCCTGATGGGCGTGACAGATGGGCCGGGAGCTGCTCGGCCTCTTCTTCTTCTTCTTCTTCTTCTCTCTGCCACCTGAGAAGCACGAGGGCGTCGGGAGCTCCCCTCTCATCCCTCTGACCGGAGACTCCTCACCTGGACTCAACGCTCACTGTTAAATTGTTCAGCGACTATAACCGGAGCCAAGTTCTATTTCGGATCCAATGAACAAAGTGCGAGGAAACGTTTAGACGGGGCCTCTCTGCCAGATAGTGCTTTTACTCTGACAAGGACGAGCTGAGGAAGCATCACTCTTCAATATCACTTTGAAATAAGAGGAGAACTTTGTGTTTTCCAGTATTTATTCAATAATCTTTGCTTCTAGACTCACATTTAGTTGCTCGATAAAAAATTCTGAGCATTGACTTGGCTCCAACCCTAGAAAGTCATATTCCACGGTGAACTACTGCAGGTATTCTTTATCAGATATTTCCCCCTTCGCATTTAAAAGAATCTACATCATCTAAATACTTTAAATACCAGAGAAGAACATGCAGAACCAGGTCTTCCATGTCCACATGTAGGAGTTTGATCATTCCCAGTGTTAGTGACCTAGAACCCAGTCTGCATGTGAACCAGAGGTCCACACACAGAGCGAAGAATCTGCTTTGCCAAGTATCTGCATTAGCATTACACACTTGCAACAGAGACACGTCCACACACACACACACACACACACACACACACAAGGCTGTGAACACACGTCTTACCTTGGTTGTTCAGGTGTCCTCACTTCGGTGCGTCTGTACTTTTGATCCCAGCTTTCATCCCAGCGTACAGGTCACGGGGAAACTCTGCAAATCAGAACAGACAGTCTGTGATTCCTCCATATCTCTGCCAGCAGGAGAACAACATGCAGCAGCAGCGAGACGGGAGTTAGCCAAATCCCACAGATAGCCCCAGCTCCAGCACAAGGAAATCCACCCAGCCACTGATGCATGTACTGCCAAGTCAGGGATGACATGGGAGGAGGAGTCTCGGGAGTTCAACGGAGGAAAATCCCCCGAAGGAGGCGCAAGGTTTTTTCTTGTCTATGCAAACCGCTGTTAGATTTTCATGTGACCAGCTTACCACTAAAAGGCTTAGCAGTCTAATCCTTCAGCCAAATGAAGTGTCTAACTTAAGGCTTAGACCGGCCAAAGGAATCACTGGGAGTTTATAGTCTGAACCTGGTTTTTCGAAAAGGCCGGTCCAGCCCAGTATCTGTGGAGGAATGTGCTGCAGGTGCTCCCTCCATCACCTCCTCAGCTGCCTCCCTCTCCCTGCTACTGGGCCGGCTGTTTACTACATGGCTGCGTGGCCAAGACAAATATCATAATCACTTACACTCACACTCAGAGCAGCAGGGTCCTGGCAGCAGGAGTGAATGATTAGCAGTCGCACCTCAGACACACGATGATGAGTCTGCGTAATGTCTCACTGCTGAGCGAGCAGGATCCACTCCTGATCAAACCCGAACTCTGGTTCTATAAAGAATATTCCTTCTGTTGAATAAAGGCCAGGAAAGTGTATCTGTGGTTTTGTTAGCCCAAATTGACCTTTGACCTTTGGGATATTCACCATTCAATCCCATTGGACACTTGTGACCGTAGAGCGACCTTAACTTAGCCTAATTAATAACAAGTTTTGTTTTAGGACAAACACACAACCCCAAAACCAAAATGCCTCCAGCCACGGCAGAGAGACACACACACAGACACACACACACACACTCACACACTATCATTAAGGTGTAATTGTCTCTGGCACGCTTGATCAACTCCTTTTTCCAGGTTGTGTAATCATGTGATGACATTCAGCCAAGAAGCAGCGCGGCGTTCTCACACTCACACCTGACAGGTCGGTGTTACACACTCCTATCGCACTTTGAGAAAATAATGAAACAGTTTCTCGGATGCACACGGACGTTATCGAAAAGAAGCATGAAACAGAACCGGTGGCCTTTCGCTATCAGATATTTGCTGCCAGCGTCTCCCAAATCAAAACCTCTGAGATAGGAGCTGTGCAGGTTAATGCATTGTCTGTGTTCTTATTTTTAATTCTGACGTCTTAAATACCATCAGAGGTTTTGAAGAAAGTCCCTCTGAAGCTGCTCAAACCAGTTCACCTCGAGCTTATGGTGTGTTTTCTATTATTCTCTCTTCCACTGAGATTCCCAGTTCTTTTAGAGACAGCTGCTTCCAACTAAAGCATAATTATAAGACTGTACACAAACATCTATTCTATGATTTAAGTGTACATGTTTCATTATTTTAACAGAGCCGTGGATACAGGCGGGAGATCTGCACGGAAAACAAACATGGAGGAGGGTGAGGGTGATTCTGAAGAGGAGGGAGACTCTGATGAG
Source organism: Pleuronectes platessa (assembly GCF_947347685.1). NCBI lineage: Eukaryota > Metazoa > Chordata > Actinopteri > Pleuronectiformes > Pleuronectidae > Pleuronectes > Pleuronectes platessa. The sequence goes on from NC_070646.1 coordinate 2,392,739, forward strand.
CTGAGACTAGCCAAGACGCTCCCACCTACAAGTGATGTGATTTGTGAATGTGCTGCAGCCTGGTTCCCACCAAGAGGCTCAGAGCACCACTAACCTCTTTCCCCACCGACACAGCACTGATGTCACACAGTGTGGGGGGAGTTCACGAAGGAAGAACAGCTGAGTGTTCAAAACAAAACCACAAGCTCACGTGGTGCAAGAGGCTTCATCTGCTGCACGGGAAAGAATCACGGAAAAGGAAAAGAGGTTGTGGCGGCTGCTGGGAATTAAATCGAGAAAGAGTCAAAAGTAAATGTGCGTGTTGATATTCATCATCCTTCTTTAGGGCAAACGATGAAGGTAAATATGAAATCAAGAAGATATCATAGACGAGAATAATAACTTTAGTAACAGATAGAATAGTTAATAATTTACTCCACTAACATTTAAAGGGACGGCTTTATTTTTGGAAGATTTTAACCAAGAGACTGAGGCTGCACCTGAGCCGCTGATCCCTTCACCGCCTCCAGTCTGAGGTGAGTCTGTCTTCTCCCCCGGCCGCTTGCTCCCGGTGTGGCCATGCATCTGATTCCCGGGCTAATCCATATGCTAAGCCAGCTCTCAGCCACTCAATGAGGGATAAATATGCATCAGTACAGGCTGAACAGATAAGAGGGGCCAGGGAGGCAGGGTTAAACCTGACAGCACTCAAACCCATTTACCCGCTCGGTTACAGTACGTGTGCACCACAGTGAACGGATCAGGTTCACGACAGGATTCACAAACGGGAAAGTAAAAGTTTTCCCGTTGATGGTTCAGAGTCGTTATTCTGCTGGGAATCGATCGGGAAAGACATCGAGAATTAGACGGCACAGACAGAAGCACCAGAATTGATGCTGAGCGATAAAACAAACTTTTTACACCAAAGTTAAAATAAAAATTTGACTAAATAAGACAACTTCCATCACTAATGATCCTACAGGAAATAAAATCTGAATAAAGTTAAATATACCGATACCTTTAATGGACAGAAGAAGAAGGAGAGGAAAAGTCTGAGGCACAACTTTCCTCCTGCACTCTTCACTCTCACAACCATGGAGGAGAGACATAACACAACATAACGTGCCTACACATGGGTTGTGGTCTTGTGATATACTTTAGGGCACAACAACACGCCGCCTCACCAATAAGTCCACCAGTGATTTCAAGGTTCAGCAGATGGCCGCTGCAGATTAAGGTATGGGCCCAACCAGTGGCTTTTACAGGCATTAGAGTATATAAGTTGTTCCTTCACCCCATGACCGCATCCTGGATATCAAAGGGGGGGAAAACAACATTTCATCCCAGGGCTGGTAATGGATTATTGAGTTCGCCTGACCGTGCACACACAGTGATTCTTTCTGCAAGCTGGGTTTGACAGAGTGGTGGAGCGGGTTGTGTCTGAGGAGACTTTGAATGAAGCTTCTGTTTCCCCCGCTGAGGACGTGTCTTTAAGGAATCATGTAACATTCAGGGAACTCAACCTATTTGTTTGGTTCCGAGTAAGATACCAATCAGACGTCTGCTCCTTCCACGGGAGGAAAAACATGTTGTGGGTAAATGTGCTGGAGGATAAATTTTTCCTCATTTGAGTCGGCAAACAATCCGTGATACGACAATCTTGTTCTTTTTTGTCAATGTTTTTTCAAAATAAAGCCGAGACAACGATCTCCCTGTCTGTGCGGAGCCGGAGTTGGGGAGGAATTAGCCTAGCTTAGCACAAAGACTGGTTCAGGTAAGTTCATAGGGAAAAATAAAACACCTAAAATAAAAAGCTGTTTCCTACATAGAGCGGATTGTGTGGTTTTCTCTAATTATTGCTTGGAAGATAATGAAAGAACTTTCCGCCAAACTTGGTTGAACGATGCAACGTGCGCCAAGAAGAGATCCGATACCCAATAATCAAAATTTATCTGGATTTTTTTAAGCAACTGTTCACAGAAATAAATCAATTGTTCTCATTTCAACAAACCAAGAAGAAGAGACTCCACCTTCCATGTTTTTCAAACTAAAGCTGAATCGTTACCCATTGTTTCCCTCAAACTTTGACAGAACACGTCTTATAAATCGTCCTGCAGATAAAATTTTGGTTGTAAAATGTTCACTTATCTTTTTAGACATATCTGATACTTGGGAAAGATTTGATTTTGAACACTGTCTCATCTTTAATTCTACTTTTTGTTTGTTTTATTTAAATAACTTCCGAGTTGTTAACCAACATCACACGCAGCTGTGGGAACTTAAAACAGGAAGTTTTTACTGTTTTAAGATATTTAGCTGCCAAACCGATGTACAATAATAATCATTTGCAAAAGCCTCCATGATCTGGATTTGTTTCCCTCTTCCTCCCGCTCTCTGAAAAGGAATGGTCTTCCCATGGGGGGGGGGGGGTTTAATGGTGATTAACTTGTGAGGGGTCCCCGGCTGCAGCCTCCTCAGAGCTACTACCAGCACTCCCAGTCAGAAGTGAGTGTGAGGGCTGCTGGTGCCAGAGACAGATCTCCAACAGGAAGTGTTACAGGCTCGCTCACACTCTGCCAAACCGCCCACTGAATCACATCCATCTGTGTGCATATTATGCAAATCACCCCCGAGTTGCTAAAGTATAAATCAGAGTGCATGTGTGAGAGAGAGAGAGAGAGAGAGAGAGAGAGAGAGAGAGAGACCTCCTCTTTCCAAATCAGCTTACGATCAACCCGGACACATTCACATCAGTCCGGTCGGACGTGGCGCTGAGCGGACGACTCATCTCAGACGTTCAGTCGACGTTCGAGTCCTGACTGACGCTCGGAGAGAACAGACTTGATTCCACATATTGTGACTTTGCAGGAGATGAGTGCTCCATGTTTCCAGCTCTAATCCAATTCATTGTTCCTCCCCGGCTCAGTGTATAGAATGAGTTATTTCCACACAGGATTAATCCAGTGTGCTTTACTTTTATAACAATCTGCTGGTTTGCATAGTTTAAAAGCTTAGCTGTTACTAGGACTCAGACACACACACACACACACACACACACGCACACACACACACACACACACAATCAGTGCTGTAACCGAGCCAATGTGGAGATTGATCAGCCCGTCCTCTGCCGCCATGCCAAGCACAATAACTCTCTCCTCTCTGTGACCAGGGAAAGTGGTGGAGTTAAAAAATAAACAAACATGCACGAGAGGAAGAGAACGCAAGAGGAGAGAGAAACAAACGCACAATTGGATCATGTCTTGACACCCAGCGCAGGAAAAGGAATGCCTGGCTCTCAGATGTCTGACCCAATTTCCTTCCTTCCTCTAATCTACGGTAAAAAAGCTCCATGACTCAGAATCCCTGGCGCTGCTGCAGTGAGTTGTGTGTTTTTGTGCCCGACAACCTACACACTCAAATCACACACGTATGCCAACCTCATCCTCGATGTGGCATCGCAGCAACTGGAACGTGAAAACAGACCAGGCTCGAACTGGCTGCAGCTTCACGCTCTCTTTGTCGGCTTTCATGGAAACGTGTGTGTGTGTGTGTGTGTGTCCCCTATGTGAGTCAGGCACATGTACTCTATGGGTTCATTAGTATGCATAATGAGCAGCCTGTGTTCCGATGGAAACAATTCAATAATCAATTATACACTCGCTGGAAATGCACTGGTGCTCGTCTCCTGACAACGGAATCAGTTAAGGCACCCGAGGCCGGGACATGGACTTATTGCTTCTCTGAAGGATCCCATCGAGTCGTATTAACGAACCATGATGGAGACACAAATGTGTAATTACGCACATTAACCGGGAGATATTTCCCCCGATAGCACTTGTGCATATTGGTATTTTTTCATTTCATTTAATAATCTGGGTCTGTTGGTCTAATTAAGCCTCCTATGTTGTGCACAGTGCGGTTCTTGCATATGTAACATGCTCATGTATTAACTCCATATTCATTTATATCAGTTCTGCAATTTATGGGGAATATTTATGTGCTCTAACATGATTGGACTCACACAAACGTGGCGGCCATCTTGGTTGGTCTGGTTCTTCTCTATAAAACTGCAAAACTACTTTTTAGAAGGTGCTGGAATAAAGCAAATAATTAATATAAGGTTTGACTTCAGGAAACTCTGAATGATCATAGAAGGATAAACAACACTATAGGTTATGAGTGAGGTGTTTTGGGACGAGCTGGATCTTTAATAGTGAAATGCAAATTAAAAAGAAAACCCAGGAAACGAAAAGGTGTGAATATCAATCTAACACATCTGGTCTGCTTCAGGAGATGATGAGCAGGAATGCTGAAAAAACATAATTTGGGCCAATCCATGCGAAACCTTTAAATTAATAAAGTACAGTAGCAGCTGCAGTCTGATTGGACAGCAGCACGGAGACATGCTAAAGTGACAATGTGTGGAAAAACAAAGAGGGAGGACTCCTGCAGGCGGAGAGAGGCCGGAGGAGTCCAGGGGTCACCTTCGGTCAACTAATCCCCATGTGTCAGATAGGGGTCTGCAGACACACTTGTGCTTAGCACTTTAAACACACACACACACTCCCCCACACACAAACACACACCCCCAAAAACACACACACAGGAATAGCAAGGGAAAGCACTGGACTGTAAACAATGTACTTTCACATGGAACCCACGCAAGTAGGAGGAACACACAGAGAGAGAGAATACATTAACTCATAGTCCAGCACATGATCCCTGTACCCTCTCTCTCTTTATACTAATTCCTCCCTCTAATGTCATCTGTTTATATCTCTCTCTCTCTCTCTCTCTCTCTCTCTCTCTCTCTCAGTGTTGGCAGAGGAGTGGACTCCAGATGTGAGAGTGCAGGGAGCTCGCCCGGGGGAGCAGCTGGTGCCCGTCCAACCTGGACAAGGGTCAGGGACACGACAGAGGGAACACAGGCAGCGTTCGGAGCCTCGTCTCAGTGTCCCCGGCCAGCGTGTTCCCCCCCCCCCCCCGTCAGTCATGCTCCACAGGCCAGTTGGACTGTGGGACTCTTCATTTTCACACTTTAGTAGAATGCAGTCGTGTTCCCGGTCGTCTGACTGAAGCAAACAGCTGCACATGATTCGACGTTTGGAAATATAGACAAACCGAACAGTGGCTTTACTGATGATGATTATAATCAATTTATAGAATAACTACAAAGCATTCTGCCGTCGTGATTCACAAACCCAACGACTGTTATGAAACAGGAAGTGTCAGAGGCTCGGTGGTGAATCCCTGCTCCGCTCTTCTTGTGTTAAACAAAGTCAAAGAGTTTTCGTTGGGCATTAAACAGTTTGGACAGAGCTGCACAAACAGGGAGTTGGCTGCGTGAGCAATGAACTGGTATCTGCCTGTGTACAGTAACGCACAACAAACGACTATCTAACGCAACATGTGTTCTTCACAGGACTGGGATCTGCAGCAGTGATAACATCTCCACAAAAAAAAGAACCGCCTGCATGTGTCATGTCACCGTGAATGTGCTGTTAGATGCGTGTCTGCTGGTGTGAATACATGTTGGTACATGCACGCATACATGTTGTATGATGCATGCGTGTCACATAGCTCGAGTGTGCACAGCTTGCATGCAGCCTCCCTGGATGTCCAGTGCCCAGTGCGGCCGGAGCTTCTGCAGACCAGTAATCACAGACTGGTCCCACACTGGTCTCACACTCTGCTGATTGAGTTCCCTGCTATCTGGGCCAGCTATGTAAAGAGAAACTTGAGCCAGTGCTCTGCACCGAGCACACGGAGGCGTGGCAGTCGCACAACGGCCACACACACGTGCGCGTACAGTATCACAGTCAACGTGCGCCGCAGGTTATGCCACATGCCAACACATGCACGAGCCAGTTCAGTTGACTGGTGCAGTCCAGGGAGCTCAGATGAGGAACGTGCACGAGTGCCAGATCAGCAAGTCTTTCAATCCCTGTACACACACACACAGCCGCGCTGCACTTGGCATCAAGTTGGCAGTGCGGACCGCCCAGTGTGTAGCGCTCCCTCTCCCCCCCCCCCCCCCCCCCCCCCCCCCCTGCTTGGCTGGCAGCTCTAACAGGTAGAGATGAAACGCTCGCCCCCGGCTCCACAGCACCTGCCCCTCCCTCTACAGTCCTAAACCATCGCTGGAGATCTTCCAAATAAGGTGAAAACCAGGCTCAGATAAACCTTCAGAGCAAATCCCTGGATTAAATGAGGCGTTCACTGATATCTGGGTCGTGTGCAGGACGAGGCGATCGCACAGAGTTACAGTAATGACTGTTTACAAAGTCCCACATCGCTCCCCAAACAAGTCCTTCAAGTTTCAGAGGTTTAATCACAGAGTGTTCACGAGCAGCACAATGCCCCAGGGCCGCAGCTCGAGGGAAAATGTGGATTTAATGACGCTTCTTTTGTTTTGAAAGGGCAAACTGCCAGAACCAGAGCAGCTCCTCCTCCCTCCCCTGGTTGATTATTTGCTAGTGTCACAACTTGAGCCCAACAAATTTCCTTTTATAACAACCAAGCACGACTCACCTTCCGCATGAATCAGCCCGAACTCATTAAAGAATCACTGCGATGCCAGAATGATAATGATTTAAACACGTGTGAGGCCAAGTATGAAAAGAATAATGATCGACTTATGAATTACACACTTTTCTTTGAGGAATAAGCAGTAAAGCATAATGTGGTACAAGAAAACAGAAGCATTTCTGGGTAATTTTTTTAAACATCTTTTGTTCCACATAGTCAAAGTCAGAAAACGTTGAAAAGCCCCAGGTAAGATTTTAGACATTGGAAGCTGACGTGTGCAAACTGTTTGTTTTATTCGACCAATGATCGACACCTCAAAAGATATTCTCTCCAGTGTCCAACACGATAAAGACGTCCATCAACGTCTCACATCTGAGACACACATGTTGAGCGTGTGCAGATCTGAGGTCAGACGGCTGCACTCTGTTTTTTAATAAAGGTTTACTTTTGCTAAATCAAATGCAAATCAATTCAAATCAAAATTATTTACAGCCTTGTTTAATCACAGCAAAGTCTTGAAAAAGCCTCAAATTTATGTTTATCACGATCATCATTTCTCATTAATCATCGTTTTTTAGAGATGAGCTTTTAATAATCGTCATTTCAAGATAAATACAAGAAAACTGGAAGTGCAGGAAATGAGATATTAACCACGAAGACAAATGAAGGACGATTCTCACGAGCAGATTTGGCATCAAACTGTCGAAAAAGGTGACTCGCTTGTTTTTCGACTGCCAACCTGATGTTGAAACACAGACACACACACACACAGACACACACAGACACACACAGACACACACAGTGCAGTGTGAGTCCTTCAACAGCTAAACTGACCTGACTCCACAAGTGTGTGACTGCACTTTCCTCTAAGATGCAGTACACTTAGAAATAATCAGAGAGAGGGGGAATAGTGGTCGGGGGGGGGGGAAGTTTCCCCAAACAGAGAAGTGCTCGGTGGGCAGGATCCGAGGGGCCCAGCGGAGAGCGGGTCCCTGTCAGTCACACTTGAAGGAAGCCAACCTAAAACCCTGAGGTGACCTTTGACCTCACAGACAGTCATAACATAAACCAAAGTTTAATTCTTCAGCCAGAGGAATATCACACACACACACACACACACACACAAACACACACACACAAGGCTGGGACCTGACTGCTGTGGAGCTCAGACATGTGACCGGACTCCGGGGCGTTCTTCACCCGGGCAAGCAGCTCGCTTTAGATTAACAGGAGCTGTGCAACAACAGCAAGACCCAGGCAACCTGCCAGAAGCCGACATATCAAAAACCACAACACCACTTTGAAGATTAATCCCTGCGCTTTAATGATCTTTGTGCAAATGTGTAAAAATAAACATCGGCAGGAGGAAGAAAGTGGATCCGGCGAGGACGTGTGTGTGTGTGTGTGTGTGTGTGTCTGCGGCCGATAAACGGTTAGAGACAGTTAGATAAAAGTTTTTAAAAGCTCCCTGAACAAAGGAGATAAATGCCTGTGAGGTCAGATCCAGATCTCTGGGGTTTTCAGTTTAGTCCTGAACCCACATAACAAGTTTCACTGAGTCAAAAGTTTAGACCAACTGAAAGAGGAGGTCTGGCTCCAAAGTGCTTGATTCAGATAATTCAGACTTTCAGGTGTGAGAACTACTTAGTGAGAATATTAAGTTAGATGCACTGAGCTCAACATCGTGACTTTTATATCAACGCTCATTAAATAACGTGTGGTTTTGGAACATGAGCCTCGTTCACATTCAGACACTTGTAATTCCCTGATGGAAAGCCTCACGTTTCTATTCTGAAGGATAAACTCAATCCTAATAAAATTAATAACACCCTGATCGGGAGGCGGAGCTTAGCGTTGGAACAGATCCATCCTAATTTCCTCGAGCTCGACAAATCACAAATCAGTGAGTAATAAACCTCCAGTGTTTCCTTCACTCTGTTTCCAGACTCATTCAAACAGGGGACGGAGAAAACACTGGTTTACTAAAGAGTTAATCCTGTCAAAGTTTTATTTACAGCAACGGCAAGAGAAAGGCATTATGGGATATTAAAACAGGTCAAACTCTTCTGTACTCACGGCTCCCCCCCCCCCCCCCCTACAGTAATGAAATGCTGACCTATATACAGAGCTGAGTAGATAGAGCAGGACTTGGGCTTCGGCCAAAATTCTATCGGTGAGGTTTTTATTCTTATTATTTACATCTAGTACGGTGTCCCAGAGAGGTCAAAGCACTTCACAGAGCACTTCACAGAGCACCAGATCTAAACGCAGGGTTTCTGCAGGTTTCAACATTAAATACTTTTAAGACCTTAAAACTCAAAGATAAGGTGAAGAAGCCGAGTAGAGAAAAAACCCTGGAAAAGCAACGTTACCCCTTCAAAGTGCAGACAGTCGGTTTTCATAGACCTGAACAACTGAGATCAGTTCAGTTTCTGTTCGGTTTTCAGTTCCATGTTGGTTTCACTTGTGGTTTTATAACAGAAAGAACAACAACAAGAACAATCACACAGAGGCAACACAAAGTTTGCACGCTAACGAATGAGAAGTCTTTTTAAAGAGGTGATAAATGAACGTTGGCATAATTAAGACCAAGTTAACGTTGTTTAAGATGTTTTAAGTAACAGATGTTTCCAGGGGACACTAACAGGTGACGGACCTAAAGGTGCAACTTACATTTTTATCTCATTTTCCAAAACTAAAATAATGTTGCAAATTGAACAACGAGCAGGTCCCAGAACAGCTTCATCACTTTCCAGATGACCAGGCCAGAGGCTCTGGGAATCTATGACTTGTTCATAACTTCCAAACATTGTTTACATCAAACCATAAAGCAGCTAATTTATAAACGAGTCAGTAACAACATACAATCCAACATAGACAAAATAAGTAAATGTCCTGTTATTCTTTAAAACCCTTGTTTTCTAAACAGCCACTTACAGACGCACACAACTCCCCCCCCCACCCTGATTACAAACTTGATTGTGTGGGAAACAAAACCTGGAGTTTAATCTCAGATCCACATGAAGGGAGTCCCTCTCTGTTTACGAGAGAGAGAGAGAGAGAAAGAAGAAAGGCGTCACTTTATTGTTTTTGAGAAGTGCTTGTTCAACACGTCTGCAAACTGTGACTCAGTTCTGATACTGAGGCATCAAGTAATGTCAGACGGGCTCCTCCTCGTAAAGTGCCCGGCAAAAAATAAACCTCCCCGGGTGCCGGTGCCAGGTCTTCCTGTTGGTGAGAAGCCAGTTGTGCCGAGCCAAGCTCACTGGTGTTAATAAGAGAAAGAGAGAGAGAGAGAGAGAGAAGCAGCTGTGTGAAACATCTCCTCTCGCTCGCCCATAAAGGCATTTTTACAAGTTATTATTCTCCCTGGTGATTTGGAGACAGATGAAGGACAAGCCGGGGCCGAGTGGAGAGTTACAACAGCTCACAGAAATATAACAAAGAGGTGTGTCTGGAACCCCCCCTCCCCACCCCCCATGTGCATAACACCCCACACATAGAAGAGATTAGGAAAGAGAGGGAGGGGCGAACAAACACAGTGAGGAGAAACGAAAAGCCACAAACTTGGAACGGCTGCCTGACATCTGATGTCATGTGTCTGTGTGTGTGTGTGGCTGTGTGTGTGTTGCTGTGTGTGTGTGTGTGTGTCGGGGGGGGGGGGGGGGGGGGGGGGGGGGGGGGGGGGGGGTGTTACAGTATCTTAAGAGACAGCAGGACCCCCCAGTGGTCCGTGCAGAGAGCGGTGGAGAGCGCACTGATAATCTCTTGTCGTGGTGTTCTCCATGACAGCATGCTTATCAGCATCAGGGGCTTCACAAGCTCGATCCTGCAGCCGCTACGCCACCGCGCCGAAGAGCTGCTCTCGGCCAATGAGGTCTGAGTCGCCGGCGAGGACGCAGGCCGGAAACTGAGAGGAATTTCCTTTCATGGTGGAGACGGCAGAGGAGCCACGTTACTTTCTATTGTTACTGATACACATCGGCTGACTTGGCTCACGTGTCAAAACGCTAATAACTTTGGTTCTGTAGATTTCATGTGCTCAGAACCCTGTTTGAATTAGAGCCTCAAATATGAGTCTGTTAATTGACAGAAACTGGAATTATGAGGTTACAGCTTTTTAAATGCACATGTTATACTTCTTTCTCCTGTTTTACATCACTACAGACCAAGTATCTTCGGGTTTTCTGAACATTTTCAAACATCAAATACGTTTACAGATACAAACACTATTGTAAAAGTTGAAAAACCTAAATGAAAATGCTGATTTGAACTCTTGGGAGCTTCTAAACTTGTAACCAAGATTCATTCGAGGTGTAAAGATGTACTATGTCACTTCTCTCTTGTTGACAAACTATGCAGCGGTGACACTATTCCTTTGTTTATCTTGGTTTGGCCTCTCTGTGCCGAGACTCAGCCGACACAGACACGTATATACACATCCACGATAAGCTCACACAGGCTGACGTGTCTGTTGAAGTGTCTGTGACAGATTAAGCCCGACACGTTGCTCATGTCCTGTTAATAGGTTTAGAAACTGCAGGACTGTGTCAGTGCGACTAGGGGCCGAGGCAGCGACCGGCCGAACATGTCATCTGTGACACGCTACACGGGAATGTGGCCCGGGAACAAGAGGAAGGTTGTGAGATGGACATGGCTCCCAGTCAGCTCAGCCACACATCATGCAAATCAGCAGGTGATTTCATGCGTGCTCGGGCGATCGCACGCTGATGTATGGACGACCACAGACAAAGACGCCTGATGTTTCGTTAGTCATCTGAGCGATCTCGTCACGCATGAAGGGGGGGGGGGGGGATGTGTTTGCTCAAATCTCATTTCGTTTATGAAAGGGCTCTTTGATAAAAACACGGCTTTGTTGACATAATGCATCTAAATACAGTACGTTGGCTAAAAACAATCCATTCGCCCAGTTTTCTGGAGCACGAACCCGTGATGATGTGATGGCATCCTGCGGTCGGCTGCGTCCGCCCTGGTTGGAAAAGATCCTATGAACTCAACCTACACGTCTATAGCATATGGGCGCTGTAATCGAATTAGTCATAGACCAAAACACAGACGACGTGGTGCAGCGCCTCGGGGCCCCCGGCTTCGGAAGGATGAGCAACAGTCAACTGAGGTCAAACAGAAAGTAAAGGCGAGGGGGGGGGATAACACGCAAGTCCTAGCATTGTTGTCGTCTACGAAGGAAAACACACAAAGTCCGATGTTAACGCTAACCGCTGCTAATCTGCAACAGATACTAGCACGTCACGTTAGACGAACTCCGAAGTCACGCAAAGTGCACCGCGACGTGTCAGGGACGTCCCTGTCACTGCGATGCATCAACTACACATTTCAACTGTGTTTTTACATCGACTAATTCCAAACAAAACAACACAAATCTATGGGCTCCCCCCCGGAACGGCTCTCGACATGTTGGCCTACCCAGAATGCCCTCTGCCTCTCTAGACATCTCTGACTTCGTTACACAGCAGGACACAGACCAGGACATCAGCTGCTCAGCCCAGGTTATATAAGTAGAAACACCATGTTTCCCCACCACGGGGAGTGGGAGGTGGTGGGAGCGAGGGGTGGGGGGGGGGGGGCTAAGCAAGGAGGCCAGGAAGAAAGAGGGTCACAAAAAGAGAGGCCCGCTGGGGCCGCTCGCCGGGAGGAGACACTGAAGAAGGTCACCTCTGGCCCCCTGAAGGAGCCCCGACCCAGGGAGAGGAGGAGATGAGGAAGACGAGGAGGAGAAGAAGAGAAGAAGAGGGGAACCAGGTCACATGGGGCTACACTCGTCCAACTTCTCTGGGTTCTCATGCACAACACTCCTACATCACTCTATCTGAAGAAAAGCTCATATTTCCTATTTGCTTTTATTCTATAAACGAGACATTTATTTACAATTAAAGGAAAACAAAGCAGTGTATGTGTGTGTGTGTGTGTGTGTATGTATGTGTGTGTGTGTGTGTGTGTGTGTGTGTGTGAGAAAGCACTTCCTGGTTGGATGGTTGTTTGTGATGGATCCACTCATCCCAGTGAGGCTCGGTGGGTTTTATCCTCAGAGGAAAAGGTTTAGACATGAATGGTGTTTTTGTCCGGGGCTAATAATCAACCCAGAGAGAGAACGCTGCAATTTTTAAACTGATGGATAATGATTAATGAATCCGGGGCGATGACATGAATGTGCTTTTTAGCCGCACGTGGATTTGCATAACAATGACAGAAACATGTACTAACACCAGAACCTCAGAGGGGAAATGTATATTTTGCGTCTAAACACGAATCCCAACCACATTTCAACCCCCGAGATAAAATAAACACAAAAAAACTCAAAGTGCAAGTCTCTAAGATCAATTTCTATTAAAAGCCACATAGAGGGTCGAACAAGATATTACTCATTACTGTAAATAACTCGGCTACACTCTCTCTCTTGGCCTTTGCAGTGTTTCCAACGACACCCAGAGGATAATTATTTAGACGTGTAAAAGTCCAAACTGTTTAAAAAGTTTCACTCGAGGGGGGAAAAGCTTCGGTTTCAGTGCCAGAGGAAATTCCTCTGTTGCCAGCGTGATGGATTCCACTGGAGGAGCAGCCGGCTTTCAGACTGTCACTCTGCATCAGCAGCGGCTCAAGATACTAACTGTGAAAATGAACTTGACCTTTTTTTTTTTTTTTTAAGAAAGACCCTGAAAAGGCTCCGAGCACCTCGGCCCCCAATGAGTGATTTCATTATTACAGCGGAGTAATGTGGCGATGAAGGATACACACACACACACACAGACACACACACAAACCAGATGCAAGTGCACGGTGCAAACTGCCACTGATATTATATTCATGATCTGCTCAGGGCTCTATTATGCACTGATGTTATTCCCCCAGGGATCTTCTCCGGGGTCTGAGTGAATGATGGAGTGTCAGCAGTCACTCAGGTCTGTGGGACATGACGGCCCCCTTATTATTGAACCGTGGCTGTTTCCTTTATTAATCCCAACACACTCAGGCTAACACACCTCCCTGAGCTCGGAGCGTTCGTGGTAACACAACCCCTCCGTCCTGCAGCCGGTTCTGATATTGGCAGTTTTCTGATCACACACACTGTCTGGGGCTGCATGGTCAACGATGTAACACAAACAGGTCCGTGCACATCACAGAGAGCGCTGTGCACGGAAATCCTCTATATTTGCAGAGATGCATGATTTATGTGGAGGTGAAGGAGCCGGATGAGCATGTGCACTCACTGCTTTTTGTTTACAAGGCTGTTTATGAGGACTTTCCTTTTCACTGGAGCTTTACCCTCAACTGCAGTGTGGCTTCAATATATGTATATGTATAGTTGTGTTGTTTGCATGACAGAAAGTGAGACACAATAGTGAGTGCACAGTGGATATTTGTGCATATTTAAAAGTCACTTGTTCAGTGTTTGCAGGACAAAAGTGAATTGGATTTGGAATGGTGTGGGTGTTTTATATGCAATGATCCTTATCGATTACCTTTCAGCCTCAGTGTGTGTGTGAGCGTGAGAGTGTTTGTGTGGGTGTGTGGGTGTGTGCGTGTGTGCACGAGGGCATGCATGAGTAGTGGGCCTGTGTGCAGCTCGCAGGACCACCAGCATAACTCAGCAAATAAAAAGGAAAAGCCTCCATTACCGCTGCACGCTGACATGCGGATGTGTTAGCGGGCACACGGCAGCGAGCACAGCGGCACCACCGGAGCAGGGGACCGGCCACAGGGGCGCGATGGGCACCCTGGAGGAGGGGGAGGGGGGGGTCCAGTACAGATCTGTCAAACCAGTCCGGGCTACTGGGGCTAGCCTCCGCAGAACCACTTGCACGCACACCACGCTGAGCAGCCGGAGTCGCGCACTTACCGTCGGGGTTCCCCCTCACACGCGGCGGGACGCCAGTCGGGGTGTTAGGGCGTCGGGCGGAGGGGAAGCACGGGGGGAAGTCAGCGGGGGGCTGCGCCGGGTCCTGCCCGAGTGGAGGCGGGCAGCGGCGGCGCTGGTTGCGGGCTCCACGTCTCCGTGCTCCGAGCCCCGGTCCTCCGCCGAGCTGCTGCTGCGCCTCGTAGCCACAAAAAACAGCTCCGTCCTCGGCTCGGCTGCACCGTCCTGCACCGTCCTGCGTCCCACGAAGCGGCTGACGAGCGGCTCGTTTTTCCCCCGTTCCGCTGCCGTCCACAGGCGTTTGTATGGGCTGCTCCGACCTGGGGGGGGGTGGGGGGGGGAGCAGGAGAGAAATACTACACGCTCGCTCCTCCCTCCGCTGATGTACAGTAACACGGAATCAAACCATCTACTGCTCTCTACAGGAGCTCCACTGTACAGCACTGTACACGGACATGTGTGAGGAGGAGCACCACGCTGCCCCTATCTTCATCACCTCCTCATCCTCATCCTCCTCCTCTGCTGTCCTTATTTATCTTCATCACCACTCAGCCGAGCAACACCCTCCTCATCCTCATCCTCCTGATTGTCTTCTACCTCTTTCCTCCACCTCCTTCTTTCTCATCCTCAACCTTCCTCATCCTTCCTTCTGCTCTCCTTATGTATCTTCATCGCTGAGTCGAGTAACACCCTCCTCATCCTCGTCATCCTCATCGTCCTCATTATATTCTACCTTCATCCTCCCCTGTTGTCCTTATCTATCTTCATCACAACTGAGCTGAGCAACACCCTCCTCCCTCATCATTCTCCTTCCTCCACCTCGTCCTCTTCATCCTCCTCCTCATCAACCTCCTCATCCTCATACCCCTCATCCTCTGCTGTCCTTATTTATCTTCATCATCACCTAGCCAAGCAACACCCTCCTCTTCCTCCTCATAATTCTCCTCATCCCTCCTTCCTCCTCTTCTTCATCCTCCTCCTCATTAACCTCCTCCTTCTTCTTCCTCATCCTCAACCTTCCTCATCCTTCTTCTCTGCTCTCCTTATTTATCTTCATCGCTGAGGCGAGTAACACCCTCCTCATCCTTTTCATCCTCATCCTCCTCATTATCTTCTACCTTCTTCCTCCTCTTCTGTACTTATTTATCTTCATCACAACTGAGTCGAGCAACACCCTCCTCATCATCCTCCTCCTTCCTCCATCTCGTCCTCTTCATCCTCCTCATCGTCAACCTCCTCATCCTCTGCTGTCCTTATTTATCTTCATCGTCACCTAGCCAAGCAACACCCTCCTCTTCCTCCTCATACTTCTCCTCATCCCTCCTTCCTCCTCTTCATCCTCCTCCTCCTCATTAACCTCATCCTCCTTCTTCTTCCTCATCCTCTGCTGTCCTTATATATCTTCATCACCGAGCCGAAACACCCTCCTCATCCTCATACTCCTCATCATCTTTCCTCCCTCCACCTCATCCTTTTCATCCTCCCCTTCTTCATCATCCTCCTTCTACCTCCTCCTTTTTTCATACTCCTTCCTCTACCTCCTTCTCATCAGCCTCCTCGTACTGTTGTCCTTGTTTGTCTTCATACATTCTATATCAATTCATATTTCAATTCCTCTTTGTGTATTGCTTCATCAGTTATTAACTGAAAAGAGATGGTTTGTTGCTTATTTAATAAAAGAAATTATCAAGACATTCGATTTACAATGATCAATAACTGAAGAAATCCACAAACTAATATTAATGACGCTCAACACAGAGACGGTTCGACATGTTTCTTGATAAATGTCATAAATGGTTCATTGATTTCCAAAAACTATTAACATCTGGAAACTGAGGGTTGGCATTTTTCACAGATTTCGGACATTTTGTAGATTGCATTGCTTAATTAATGACGTAGGACAGATGAATCTATAATGAAAATAATCATCAGCTGGTGTGGAAACACATGATTCTGTGAAAAATGAGATTTACGTAATTTAAGCGAAACATTTCTCTTCTCTTGTGAGTGTTTCTGCACTAATCCCTGTTATACTGGGATCTACTGCTTGTTTAATGGCTGCCAACACATCTATGGCTGATATTCTTCCTTATCGTCATATTTACATTCCTTTTAAAGCTGAGAGATAACACGCTCCCTTCACTTTGATCAAAACAACAGCAGCTTCAAACACGTCAAGGAACCTGACGACAGTGTGTCACATACAGAGAAGTCCAACTGGAAATACAAAGTGAAGGCAGGATTAATAAATATCAACAGGCGGAGCTCAGAGTGAACGTATGGCGACTGTTGTATAGATATTTACGTCCGACTCATCCAGCAGATAAACACGCATGAAGTCACCAGCTGTGTGAGTCCTGAACGCCCAGCGGGGGGGACATCTACATTTTTGGGGTTTTCAAATGCAGCTGTGGACGAGCCAGTGGCAAAGAATAAAGGTTTATTTTAAGTGAGGCTCACACAAGAAAGATTCCTCCCTGAGTCCTCATGTCA
Source organism: Pleuronectes platessa (assembly GCF_947347685.1). Classification (NCBI taxonomy): domain Eukaryota; kingdom Metazoa; phylum Chordata; class Actinopteri; order Pleuronectiformes; family Pleuronectidae; genus Pleuronectes; species Pleuronectes platessa. The sequence goes on from NC_070646.1 coordinate 2,409,636, forward strand.
ACGTGAGTGAATGTGTGTGTGTGTGTGTGTGTGTGTGTGTGTGTGTGTGTGTGTGTGTGTGTGTGTGTGTGTGTGTTTGTGTGTGTGTGTCCACATGTTACGCTTGCACACTTCAGTATGCAGTAGTGTATAAATCTCGATGTGGGAAATTGAAATTTTATATTTTTGATTTCCAGGACGTCGTGAAGAAGCATCCGATTGGATCCCCACTCGCCGACAGCCGGATCACGAACCCAGAGACGTCCCCATGCTAAGGAGATAACTGCATTTGATCCTGCTGGTTTCTGTCCCCGTTCAAAAGTGGCTGTTGCATGCCAGTGTGATTTCCAGGACCGCGTCTGGAGCATGAATGTCATCTGGTTCGTTTTGCTGTGACACGTCTGAGGGATGCCAGGGACAGATCCCTGCAGCTTTTCAGATTGCCAGAATACATTAGATATCTTCACAGGAGATTTCAGAACAGATCCAGGCGAGAGGGACGAAGCTGACGGGACGAAGAGAAAACTTTGAGTTTGACGTTTTTTCTTGGCAAATGGAGGATGGATGGAACAGTGGTGCAGTGGACAGCAGTGTTTCCTCACAGTAAGACAAGAAGATCAGAGTTTGGTCCATTTCAATGTGGGGACGTGTCCAGGCTGTAGCCGGGCCTCTCACCCACTGTCAGTTGGGATTGGTGCGTCCCTCAAAGGATAACCAGTATAGCTAATGGGTAAATATATGTGGATGGAAATGGAAAGCATGATCACGATACGTCCCATCACCAGCTCATCACAGGGACAACGTGCAGAGACAAACGTCCATTCATCTCTGGACTTATCGTAGAAAAACCCAGATGTTAAAAATCGATATTTGTGTTTCCTTGAGTCACGATGAAACGTCCTTATGTTCACGTGATGGACATCGTTAGGTTTAACATGTCACCAGCTTATTTTAACACGTTTATCATGGCATCATTTTTATAATCACGACTAAACACAAATCACAGCAGAGGCTGATGGAGTAAGAATGTAAGGATTCATGAACCAAAGGAGATTTGAACTGTGGATGGTGCCAGATGAAAAGTCAGAGAACCATCCCTCTGTTTTCTGTACCACTTATCCTTTGAGGGGTTGCAGGGTCACAGAGCAGATAACCAGTCTGTGGACAGTGGGAGGAGGACACAGGACCTTCTTGCTGGGAGGCGACTGTGCTCACCACTGCACAGGTCAAAGATTCTCTGAGTGTCTGCACCGTATTTCAAGATAAAGCCTCATGTAGTTGTGGAGATAGTTCGAGTGCCGCCCACGTCACACAGGGAAACATCATCTGGAAACCTTTAAAGACTTTTGTGCCAATACAAACATACTTGTGTTGCAATATTTCAGTCTGGACCAAAGTGGTGAACCAACCCACTGAGGTTGCTTCCCCCCCGCTGCTCAGCTAACAATCCGAACCCTATATTTTATGGTTGGGCAACTACAACATGGTTTGGACGAGATCGTTTTCAAGGATGTATATCACAAAAACACACAGAACGTTCCAGCTCCGAGCTCCAGTGTCCAATCAGGCACTTTAATTACACGCCCCTCCCTCCCTCCCTCCACCCACCCACCAAACCTTACTGCTGGCTGCGTCTTTATAAACGTAACTCTACTTCCTGCTCTGGCTCCGATCACTGGCACCGGGTTCAAGTCGTAAACTGCAGAATCGTCCAAGTGAACATTCGCCCTATAGAGAGAGAGAGAGAGAGCTGTGAGGGAGCTGGAGGAAGTGGCCGTGGAACAGGACGTCTGGCCCTGAGAATGAATAGATGAATACGTGAATGAGAGCGAGGATGGACAGATGGATAACAGCCCTTCTTTATGAATCTATTCCCACCACAGACTGCAGAGGAGCTTGAAGGGGCCGGGGAGGGTTTGATTTAGATCGAGTGAATCCACAAATTGTTGATTTGGATAAAAGGTGATCGTTGACCTGTCGTGAATCTGTGACGTCTTCGGTTCGATGTCAGTTATTTAGAAATAACTGCTTTAGTCTCGGTCAGAATGATATAATGAAGTTGTCACAATGCGGTGAATCAAACTTTAGCCTCTTGAACATTGCGATTGTGTATTTTTATTGCATTAAATTGCTTTAACTCTTTGTGCACTGTGAACTGAGCCTCAGGAAGAAATGCATTCAAATAAGCTTTTTCTAATGCCAGGGTAATGAAGCAGTGAGTGTGTCGGACTCACACACACACAAATTCACCGCTTTAAAGCTTTAATATCATTACATTTAAATCCAAAGTCCACTGTTAGTTTACAAAATGTCCTGAAAACAGCCTTTTTCCTAAGTAGGCACATTGAAAGGTAATCTTTGCATTTGCAGCTTTAACCCTCAGCCTCCTTTTCTTCAATGTATTTGTACTTTATGCTATAAAGCGGGATTTAATAATTGGATTAAAAACAGTGAAACAGTCTGTGTGTGTGTGTGATGAACTGGATCAACCCTCTGATTCCCCCCCCCCCCACTCTGATCCTATAATAGCACTGTGGTGCCCTGTGTTTCCCCATTAGCACACAGACTCTTGTACATTTATCCACAGCAGCGTGCATCATTAGCTGGGATTATACTTATTTTTCATCAGTCCATGTGCATCCTTTAATGCACACGAGTGAGCAACATGCAAGAGGGCTGTTATTCATTATTTAAGGACCTGTATTCATCACTGAGAGTCACAGTATGTACTTTCAGGGAATATATCTGAAGTTATATACATTAAATGATACTTTTCGAAGTCCAATAAGTATTTGCATGGTACCATTTATCAATCGAGCAAATACTAAATTAGAATTTTTTTGCAGTTGCTAATGATCTGGTCTTAAAACAGAAAAACACAAGCTGTCGTCTGTTTCCTTACGTATGAGATTAAAGATGTAAAGATCTGTGACGAGCGTTTTAATGTTTGAGATCAACAAAGTATTCACGCTGGCAAAATATCTATCACATATTAGTTTATCATTAAATTACTGAAGTTTCGATGTGTAATCCTAGTTCAGTGAATAAATAGACTCGAAAGGCGCTTAGATATTTATGCTGAAGCCAAAATATAAACTGTAAATAAATAAAACAGGAAGGTGCTTGAATCCCCTTTGCAGAGGAGCACTTGCCTTTGAGAGAGGAGGGGTCATTAGAAGCAACACTCATGTCTCATTGTGCTTTCACCTCCTGCTAATTCACACTTGTATTCTTGACCCTCGCGGTGATTGTGCACTCTCGCTGTTGGTGCAACAACAAAACCTGATTTTAATGGCCGGCTGCACCTGTGACATTTACCAGCGGATCCTCCCCCTGCTCGGTCTAAAACCTCTCTGAATATAAACATCACGACAGACGCCATTTTTTACCTAAGTCTCCTAAAGACCCTTGTGTGCATAGGTTGAGATGTAACTCTCTCCAATCAGCCCATAGGTTTCCCTGCATGAATCATCCTTTGTCCAAATGCAAACGAGTGAGAGTTAATCTAACAAATGGCTGTCAGGGCCTGATAGTGGAGCGGCTCAGCTCTGAATAATGGATCAGTCCATCTGCAGCTTGTCCTCCTCTTTAATGGCACCAGCACCTAACCTGGCCCGTGATGAAGTTCTCTGTTGATTGAAGCTAACATGTTGCTCTCTGGTTTTGTGCAAGCATCACTGTGCTAAAGGTCACGTGGCGATGCATTATTAATGGACTGCCAAACTCACCGGGATTCAGGGGAAATTGTGGTTTCTGCTTATCTCTTGTTTCGATAGAGAATTACACAGATTCAATTCATTCTTATTAGGTTACAAGTTAAACACAAGTGCATTGTTTCTTTCCCTTTTTGTGATGTTTCATAAAAGCATGAGATTCAACAGCAGCTTTACATGTTTCAGGATGTAGCAGAACAAGAGTGGGAAGGTTTGTTTTTAACGCTGTTCACCTTTAGCCCCCGATGCTGAGAGGAAAACTACTCAGGCGAGGAGCAGCATGAAATCAGGCTGTGGGGTTGCAATTATTTCTGATTGGCTTCTTTAGTAAAAAACAACACAAGTTTGTTGGACTGTGCACAAAACACATGCACCACTCGTTCATGCCAGTTCACCACGAGCTGCTGGAAAGCTCTGGAATAAGCTGGGAAACAAATGTATCTGCAAAATCATTCAGTTGTACAATATTACCCCGTTTGTCGCTTTCTGCTGAAATGTTTGTTTTCACCGGCCCCGTGGGATTTTCATCTCGCCGATAAGGATCAGTTATTATTTCTCTCCCTGCTCCCGAGTTTATTACTGTTGTATTTTCCTGGTTTGACGTGGAGAAGAATTCCGAACATTTCTTTCTCCTGAACAACCGACCCGGCGGCTCCGAGGGAAAAGGAAAAAAAAGAAAGTTTGCTGAGATGAGTTGAGAGAAAGAGGCCAAACGGTTTGACCCCCCAACCTGCTCTTCAGACCCATCTGGAGGCTCCGGGCTGTATTTCCTCAGACTGGGTTCAATCCCTCTGTGCTGCTCTTTACACCACTGCTCTCTCTCATCAGGACTGTCGGTCACATCCCACACGGAAGGGCTTCTACACCAAGGCAGTAGTTTTGTATGAAATTGTTCCAAATTTAAAAATAAATACAACAGGTTCTGTTTCAATCACGTTGTCACTCGGGTGCGTGTGTGTGTGTGTTTGTGTGTGTGTGTGTGTGTGTCCTTACCATACTGCCAGTTACTATTGGGCTCAATAGCAGATCCTAGTGTAGCGAGTAGAAACTAACTGAAATAGCAGCTCCTTGATCAGAATATGAAATTCTCCTTGTTCTTGATGGCTGCTCAGTATTCAAAGGACCCTATGTTTTAAATTTCTCTTTTCCAATTAATAAGAGGAGCTTAAAATCTTCCTCACTCATTTTAAAACTTATGGTATGAAAAATACAGACTTGCTGTCCTTTACCTGTGCATGAAATGAAAACCTACTCTGAATCCAGCAGCCTTCAGGTTCCCTGCTGCAGCACTGATGCCCTTTCACTAACCCGCTCGGTTGAGTAACCTACTTTAAACAAGAGGTGAAACTCAAATCTATGATCCTCTGCAGCCACACTGTCCATTTTCCAGCAATCTTTTCCAGCACAAACGCTCTCTAATGTTCCCATAGAAGCTCTGCCCTTAATAACAGAGAGAGCGGTGGAGCTTCATTCAGAGTGCAGCGGGGCAACGACCCATTACTCCCACACAGAGACGCTCTCTTCTATACCGACACTCAGGTGAGTGGGACGTGGGACGTGAACACCTCACAGTGAGAACAGATGAAGATGTGAAATAAAGTGAGGCTTTGTGAAATGTCAACGCATTTACATTTTGGGTTTTGAATAATTCATCTCATCAGTGTTTAGCAGTGCTCTGAATTAAAGTGTTTTACTAATTAATTTTCACATGTTTAATAAGGATGATTGGGAAATCACCACTGACAGACAGGCTACATCTTAAAGATGAATGATACGTAAAAACAAAGCTACAAGTTCCGTGTTAGTTCGTATCATAGACAATAAATAAAGATTCAGAATCACAATCAGAATCAGAAAGTATTTATTACCAAGTAGGTTTACACCTACAAGGACTTTGCTCTGGTTATTGGTGCATACAATGAACATAGAACATAAAAACATAAAAACACAATAAATACAACACACATAAGAAAAGCAATTGAAAGAAACAAAATATATTTAGTCACTATTTACTTCTTATTTACTCCCTTTTTCTAATATTTATACAAATTAACATTTATTTAGACATAAACATATCTAAATAAAATATATATAATAGATAAAAGATATAAAAAGTGAAGTAAAAATTGAAATGCAAGATGCAAGACAGTGAACAGTGTCAGATTGCAATATGCAGTGTAATACAGTACAATATAATATAATATAATGTGTTAATGTAACACATCAATTGACGATGTGAAGTGAAGCTAAACCCTCTTGATTGCCCCCTGGTGGCTGGCTGCAGTACAGATAATAAACCCTGTCTCCTCCATGTTAGTGGAGGGGACATGAGGTCAAACCTTAAAAAGTACACACTAAGTTCGGTTTCTGTCATTTTCATGTAGTTCTTATCGCACTGATGTTCAATCAAGCGTTAATGTTCCTGATAACTTTTGTTTTTAATATCTAATTATCAGAGGGGAGCTGATAATTAACCTCAAACAAGCCGGTTTTGTTGTAGTTAGCAAGGTTATGCAGTAGTAGTGCATAACCCGACGGATTATTACGAAACTTAGAAGGATGTGGTGTGGTATCTGCATGGATGGTAAAAACTTTATGGATAATAGCAAATAGCTCACCTGCACAATGCAGCAACGGAACCAAACACAGGATTGGAGATTATTTATGTTATTATGCGTCTAGATCATTGATAAGTGATGGGAACACGGCTGTAACGTGGCCAGATAGGACATTAGCCTCGGCGGAGATATGTGTCCTCAGAGCGGTTTTCTAGATATCACCTGTAACGACCATCGTCCTCCGTGACATCACACTCTGTCACCTGATTCATCATTAACCTAAATGTATTGAGTCCGGTTTACAAAGCTCCAGGGACTTGGTGCTGCCCTCCTTTAGGAAACTGGGATATTATGTGAAGATTATGCTTCTCGGTGAGTCCGTCTGAGTTTGCATGTGTCTTGAAGCTGAGTCTAGATAACGTCCACATTTCCATCTCACACTGGGTGCTGCTAATCACCTCTAAACAAGCTCGGCCTCCATGATGGAATGAGACACTTGGCGCTGTGCGTTTCAAAGGGCTCCCCTCATGACCAGCCATATCCATTTGGATTTTGCTCCACGGGGGTTCCGCCGCCCTCATTTCCTCCCTGCCACTGCAGAACCAGAGGAAATCAGCATTTGCCGGCGCTGAGCCCCGGCCGTAATGAGATTTGAAGGACATCAAAGTGCCTCTCCTTTTGAGGAGGATAAATAGATGTGATGAAAAATAGGCCTGAAATGCAAATGTGCCACTGTGATCGTGAACATGAATGAGCTTCCTCGGGAGCGCGGCACAAAGGGATGAGACGCCGTCGGACAGTGGCGAAGTTTGGAAGAATGGTTGATGGGTATGTTTCAAAGATAAAGCTGCCAGTATCTAAATCGAGACGACAGAGGAGCAAGGGCGCATAAATCCAGAGGCGTTAAGTCGACAGGGCGAACACGATGGTGTCACAGTTCAATCTGTCAAGAGCCTGAATGGAGGCGGCTGGTGCTTTGATTACCGATCATTGACACCGGTGCCCAGTCACACCGGATCAGAACGTGCGTCCGCAAGACTTCAGCTTAAATCTGACTGTAGATAGAGCGGCTGTAGATAGAGCGGCTGTAGTTAACTGCCCACGTTGCAGGTACGTTATATAAATATTTGTACGTTGACAATGACTCTTTGTGGAGATAAATAAACCTGTGAACTGTTTCCCTCACGAATGAATCAGAAACACGTTCTATGGAGCTTTGTGCTGCTCTTATCTGTTTCTAAATAAACAAACCAGGTGGAGGCTCATCGATCATCTTCTCCCTCCAGCTACCAATACTGTCAGAAGGGGGGGGGGGGGGGGGGTATTCACACTCTGGACCAAACATAGGCTATCTTCTGCTTTTGACGTAATTTGGAACCTGTGATTCTGATTCATGTGCTGGACCAATCACGGGTCATCAAATATCATCATCAAATAGCTAATTCAAACCAAACTAAGTAGAGAAACACTTAAATATGAATTAGTGTGATGAGAACTCCCTAAAATGATAGAAAATCTTTCATGAGTACGTTGATTCTTTTACTTTGGCCCATCTGCCAAGGAGGAGACAGAATTCATGGCCTATACCACTGCCAGCCACCAGGGGGCGATTGAACTGCTTTGGCTTCACCTCTGGGGAGCTGGCATGTCGTCCATCTTTATTTACAGTCTATGTCACAGACAAGCAGCGATATTTCCATTAATTTTCATTCTTATTTTATAAAGTTTTGCATTTCTTGTTTTTAAATGTAGCTAAACAACCTGTACGTGAGTGTGTGTGTTTTTTTGTTTTCTTGGGAAACGTATTTCAATGACACTTGAAAATAAACAACACAACACATCAGAACAATCCATCAAGAGCAGAGACTCTGGTTTGTGAGTCTCCAATAAAACTTGCAATTAGCAGCATTTCCAAACTTACAAAGCCACCTTGAGACAGCCGGCAGTCGGCCAGAAGCATTCATCAGCCGATGAGAGGCCTCTTCAGACCCACTCCACACTTCAATGAGTCTAATCAGCAGCACAGGAAGAAAATAAGGGAACGATGCTTCAATGGATTTCACTGGATCACAGGAAAAGTGCTGCTATGAATAGAATCAACTCTGTTTGTTTGTCAAACCTGCAGAATGAGTTTGATTAGAGATTCAATGACGAGTCGATTCTTCTCGGATCGATGTCGGGTTTTCGTGGCTTTTCAGGAGGTTTCACGAGATCTCCAGCAGATCAGCCGACTCTCTCTTCCATGTTGTGTTTTAATCTGAGTTTGAAAGTTTGCTCTTGACCTCGGAAGCAGCAGTTGACCTCAAACATCCACAACCGACAGAGGAGCAATTAAATGACTCTCAAGGTGACGCTCTGTTCTTCCAGTGTGAAATAAGACACAGCCACTGCTTTGTTTGATGTTTGTTTGTTTGTTTGTTTGTTTGTTTGTTTGTTTGTTTGTTTGCAGGATTACGCAAAAACGACTTAGCCGATTTACATGAGCTTGTATTGGAGGGGCGGGGCTTGACCAAAGTAAGAACCCATTAAACGTCGGTGCAGAAACACAGTGAGAGAGGTGCATCCGCCTCAATGGAGGGACGTGCTCGTCTACGTTGTGGTGAACTGGTGAGCGGACTCTGAACTGGAAAATCAGTTTTCCAGTAACCGCTGTCGTGATCAATGACGTCGCCCTCACACAGATGAGTCCCAGCCCTCGCTGTGTTTATTCACAAGACGTAAACATTTCCAAAAAGCACCAGATTCACATACATGCACGTCCTCGGACCCACAGAAACAAACCGGCCCAGTTTGAACTGAATGGGATAAACAACATACAAACGGAGATTAGCTGCATTACAGAAGGATTTCACAATCAGAGTCACTGTGGACACAACGTCCTCCATGAGACATGATGTCATCCAGAGCAACAGGCTCCTGAGTGAAAGCTGCTCTGTGGGATGGAAGGGAAAAAGTCTCAGCTTCGATATCTAAGGGATGTTTAGGAGGAATCCCAGCGGTGCAGTTTATGATCACAGCCGTGGGCGATGAGATCTGACGTGTGATCCTGGTTCATTCTCCAGAGAATCATAACAATCCACCTGCATCTGACAGCAGCAGCCGCGACTGCACCGCATGTGTCAGGTGATTAGAGAGGAGCCCTGTCTCCTCGTGTCTCATCTGTCTGTGGCATGAAAACATCTTGTTCTCACGTGTGTGCTGAAACCTGGTCGACCATTACGTTTCCACCTTTCCACCATTTTTAAACTGGGAACATATGGAGACACGTGAGAGCGGTCGGCCCAGTAGAGAGGGTAAACATTGAGTCAGCGCGTGGCGAGAGATCAGTGGACGTGAGGGTTGACGGTGGCGAGGACTTGTCTTCGCTTCATCTGAAAAACGTGAAGCCGAGCTCTAATGGCTGCCGGGTAATGGGCTCCTTAAACACTCCTGCCAGCTCCACTCTCAGGAATATCCACTTATGTGCTCTCCGTCTCCTTCTCCATCTCGCACAGTGTGTGACGGTGTCTTCTGTCCTACGCCATGTATGGAGACGGATTTCAGACGGAGGACCAGTTAAGTGGGGACAGCTTGTCAAAACGCCGTGTCCCCAATTGGGAAAAATCTGATTCTTGGATCAGTGGTTGAGGTTCGAGTAAGGATTAGGGTAAGTCTGCAGGAAATGAATACAAGTCTATGTAATGTCTACCCATCCCACAGACACACACACACACACAGTGTTTACATTCGATGGATTCTTATATCCTGCTCTGGCCTCAGTCCCAGCCTTGATTGACCCGCTTGGTTCTGACTGGCAGGACGATTTGCACGGAGGCTCAGAGGAAGGTTTTCACATGTAGCCGAGGTCACGTGTGCTCACGCTCACACGGAGACAACACACGTCAGCAGGGAAACGTCGGGGGGGGAGACAGAGTGAAGCAAAAAGCAGAAAGTGGAGCGTGGTGAGGAAATGAAGAGAAGGAATGAAGGGACCTTGTGTCTGGGGATCAACCAGAAGCACAGAGGGACTGTCTTCAGGAGGGGGACGCTTCTGAGGGAGTGTTTTATTTTGAAATGCTCCCGGAATCGAACATAATCCTGCGTCTGTGTTCGAGTTGATAGACGAGGATAGAAGGAGCGAACGCCAATCACACAATGTGAAGACCATATCTACCTCGATGAAACAAGACGGATTAAAATGATATTAAACCTGAAGTCATGTCTCTATTCACCGTCTAGTGTTTCTGATTATTATCGGGATTCTCTTTATTTCATTGTAAGGTCTTATTTGGCACTATATACAAATAAAATGGAAACTTCAATTTCACATCTGCATCTCTATCATATAATTGGCAGACCCTGTTAATGAGGACACTCATTGGCATAATGTATTTCCTCATGACCTTTAGGTTTTCAGTGCTCGATCTCAGTTATGTCCTACAGGCTTAAATAACCAATTAAAAAGAGTAAAATATCTGGAAAGAGTCACTCAATTAGTTTGTGTTTGTGTGTTTTCCGTCCCTTCATTGTTTGCACATAGGAAATAAGGTGTTGTACAGAAACCTGTGACCTGATGTCACCGTGAGTCGAGCGGCTGCTGCTGCTGTTCCTCAGTTTCCCCTCTGGAAACAAGCGATGCAATAATGTGTGCTGGTCCCCCCCCCCCCCCCTGGAGGTGGATTGTTAACGGCCGTATTTACAGCATCTTTAGGACTTCCTGTGGTGAGAGCATTTCCAAAGTGTCCACAAACAGTTCCCATGAATACTGATCGCCGTATTATTCCCCACGGAGTTTTACATTACTGTGGAGAGACGAGTGGAAATCTGCAGGGAACTGGCGATCAGAGCGGGATGTGGGATGTGGAACACACGGTTTATACACAGAACATAATACCTGTGGAATAGGTTTTTTAGTTATTGTCACTGTGTGGAGCAGTGGGGGGTGGGGTTGGGGGGAGCAACATTTTAAGTGAATCGCTTGAACAAAAGCTGTTTTCAGACATTTTCCCTGAAATGTTCCAGATGAGCTGTACGTGAGAATGCAAATGTTCGAGCAGAATGTATACATCCGCTCACCTGAATGTTCCTGCTACGTTCTTTATATGAAAAAGAGAAAGTTCGGAAAATGTCCAATACACAGTTTTCAAGACCATTTCTAGAGTTAATGTCTGAAAACGACAAAAGATTCCACGCTGCACAGATCACTTGGTTTCAAACTTATATTAATCTCACATTAAAACACACAGATTTCTGCTCAGGCACCCGACTGAGTGCCCGAGTGAGGACCAGAGGCTTCTCTAATAGATATATAACAGCCTGTGAAGCTAGATTGCAGCAATCTGTAAGTGTGGTGCTCTATACAGAAAAATAAAAACCTGTTTTTCCATTCTTCTTTCCCTGAACTGCACGAGACTCTGCAGGCAAATCTGTCACACATGTACATTCTCGCCCCGGTTGGAAAGTGCACAAGGCTTCGTCATCCTCGGCCCCCGGATCCCCTGGAAAATGTGAGTGCACGGCTGCGTTTGGAAAAAGCTCTGCAGACAGTGAAGAGAGGGAAACTGGATTTACCAGAACGTATAGATTCATTCACCATCTGTGCTTCAAGTCAGTCCCGAGTGTAAAATTCAGACCCTGCCACCCTGAGCAGATCTCTCACACGTAGGAAAATGTTATTGTGGGAAGTAATTTTTGTAAACACGAGTTTGAAAACACACCAGTTATCCCACAATAGAGTTGTCGGAACAAAAAGGGAAAAGTGTGTTTGTGGTTTCTCGTGGTGGTAAAACCTCGGAGAGTGCAGTTACTGTAATTCCTGTGAGCACACGAGGCTGGTAATGGAACCATAATTGAAAAGTAACAGTGAATTGCAGCTCCGGAGAGAATATATCAGAGGGTATGTCTATAATCGAGATCCCCCCCCCCCCCCCCCCCGTCTGACAGAGGGGAGATGACACATTGATGGAACGGCAGGAGGCTTTGTGTGTCTGTTCGCTGCAGAGGAGGCTCCCGCCGTTTAGAGATGCAGTCACGTGAAGCTATGCATACAAATAACCACCGTAATAGCTGGGCCATCATTTACCCTCGCCCCACTGAGGAGCAAGTCCAAACACACACACACACACACACACACACACACAGACACACACAAAGATGGAGATTCAGAGTGTAATCACAGGATAAGACCTTCACATATTGAGATGTGGTCAGAGTAATAGCACGAGCCGTTTTCCAGCAGTTAGACTGGAGAGAAGTTTTTGTTTGCAGTAGTTTCACAGACGGTGAAGAGAGTTTGGATTTACCTGAGTCACAAGTGAGAGAGAACAGATTGAGGATCAGAGGGAGAAGTCGGGGGGGGAAAGTGTATTTGTGAAAGTTGACGACTCTGTTGAAATCCACACGACTTCTCATCTGTATGGAAACACAGAAATTGAGGGAATACACAACTAGTTGTTTGTGATGCAGACACATTGTTTTCTACACAAATAGGAAGCTCACAATCTCCAAGTTCCGAAGACAACTCGAGCTCAAACCTCCACGAGTCGCATTCAATTCAATCGAGTTAAAAGGAAATCCATCTAGTAATTTTAGCATAATCCTGCTTACAAACAATAAACAAAGAAACATATGCCTGAGCTCTATATATGGACATAATTGCCAATAAAAAAAACTCTATAAGTTCTATCGTCAATCATCATTTAATGCTTTTATTATTGAGGGAAAAAAATGTATAGTTTTTGGCAGCGTTTATTCCCCGGAACAATTTTTAATGTATCCTATAAAAAAAATACAGACTTTCCCTTCTCCTTGACAGCCTGACAGGTCATTAAATGTTCAAACATGTCAGTTTGTCGTCTGTTAGAAATCCTCTTTTGAGCCAGAGCTCGTAAATCCTGGGATCAAGTGATCCAACAACTGAACCTGTCGCTGGGTCCGTGCACACTCACTGCAATCACAGTCTCTGTAGGGAAGAGCCATGCACTGTGAGGGAGGGGGGGGGGCATCCGTGGTGCTCATCAGCGTCCACGGCAGCGGAGATCAACACAGCAACAACACAATCACAGACACAACAGGCTGTGATTGTGTGTTCAGGATCAGGAGACATGAAATAACAGCAAGGAGGCCAAATAGAGTCGTTGTGTGTCTGAGCCACAGCGTCAACAGTTTGTCTCGGCTCTTCAACACAAACCACTGGGAAGGTAGAGTTGTTCCAGCTTCAAGGCTCCAGAGCCGCACACAGGAGGAAACTGTTGTGTCTGTGTGTGCATGTGTGGCTTTGGTTTGTATCTGCTGCAGAAACCTGCGCCTCACACAGCAGGATAATGGAATTTGATTTTACGCCGAGCGAAATATCAAGAAACAAGAATTGAATGACTGAAAAGAAAAATGTCTTTCCATAAACAGAGTGTGTGTTACTGGGACCAGTCGACAGGTGTTAACGTCAAAGCTTTCTACTGGGACGGGTTCTTCCCCGAAGAAGTAGCTGTGAAATCAAATCTTTTTTAAATCGAATTTCTATGTTTTTAAAAACAGTTCAACCCTTCCTGGAAAAAAATGTGAATTCACATGAGAAAAATCTGTATCAGTGTTAGTAAGAAATCGATTTCTGATCAATAATCAAATAAGTGTTTAATGGGATGAAGTGAGAAAAACGAAAACCCAAACTTTGATTTCAAATAACAATGAACGTGATACAATCTTTGCATTCGGCTCCACACAAAGTTGAGAGAAGTTTGTTCAGCACTAAATACTTTTCAATATACAAAAAACTTCAATTTGTTGTAAAGGCTCATTTACGCCTCCTTTATGTACGAAGAGAGAAACAATGTCCACTGCCCCTGACCTCCATACGTCCTTGAGGCTGCCATGTTGTTAAGCATGTCATCTTTGACCTTTTGACAACACTGCCCCCCTATGATCCCTGATGGTACTGCTCCATATCGTCCGTTTTGTCCAGATCCGTGAACCTTCAGCAGACATGTAACAGAGGAAGTGAATTCCGAAGAAAAAATTCTCCGAAAAACCAAATCTATCCACAGGCCAAGACGGCACTGGAGCTAAGAATAG